>NW_027095521.1:30255-67620 GCF_036850765.1 Saccopteryx bilineata | reverse complement strand
TACCTATTCACAAGTCACAATCTATTCTTTCTAACATGATTAAGAAGGAATTCTCCTACAGACTTAACCCTTTACGAGGGATATCATAGCCAGCCTCTTATGTCTATGAGCCCAGCTCAAGGGGCCCACAGGCTTTTCTGTGGAACTCACATTTCTGTCTCATTTCCAAAGAAATTTCCAAAGAAATTACTACGAATCTACAGGAAAAGCATGGTACTATTATCCCTGTGCCACAAATAATAGCACACACCCAGAAAAGGGGGGATATAAGGCCAGATTAATTCAAAAAGTCAAAGGGGGAGGTATCGTTGTGTCTCTCCTTTGGGTGACTTCATCAACCCGCAGCCATTGGTCTTCTCTGCTGTGACTTTGTCAATCAGCAGTTTTTGATCTTCTTCTGCTGTGACCTTGTCAGCCAGCAGTTGTGGGTCTTCTTCTGCTGTGACCTTGTCAGCCAGCAGTTGTGGGTCTTCTTCTGCTGTGACCTTGTCAGCCAGCAGTTGTGGATCTTTTTCTGCTGTGACCTTTTCAGCCAGCAGTTGTGGATCGGCTCTCGACAGGGGACTCGTCAAATAATTGCAGAACTAGGCTGGGAAATTGTCACATCCACCATATTCCCTGGACTTAGCACCCTCCGACTATCACTTGTTTTTGTCCTTACAAAATTTTTTGAAGGGCAAAAAATTCAAAACTGAAGAAGATATCAAACAAGCACTGGATCAATTTTTTGCATCAAAAGATAAAACCTTTTTCAAAAACGGGATATACAAACTGCCCTCATGCTGGCAAGTAATCATTAATAATAATGGCAATTATATTATTTAATAAAGTTTATTGATGGTAAGAAAAATTTATATTTTGTTTTATTCCAAAAATGGACAGAACATTCCTGTAGACCATATATATTTCTACTTGAAGACACCTTTTTTATTATGTGGGCTAATTAATACTAAACTCTCCCAAAAGCACCATGACTCATGCCTGAAGTAAACTAATCTAACACGCACATTTCTTCTGTCAAGTATGTCACAGCCTCCCTGGGCTCAGCAACACCAGACAACCACTCAGCATCAACGCTGTTTAAGGCAGTGGAGTCAACAACAAAATGCACAAAACTGTGAATACATGGAACAAGCAACTCAAAAGGAGACATGGGTACTGTAGGAAAGCTGAAACTAGCAGCACAGACTGGAAGGAGACTTGACTTGGGGTGGTTAACACACAATACAACATACACACGATCATTATACAATTTTAAACCTGAAACCAACATAATTTTACAAACCAATATCACCTCAATAAATTCAATACAAATTTAAAAAACTTTGGACAAATACACTGAAACAAAAACAAAAATAAAAAAAAGGGCACTGCCAAGAGTAGAAAAATTCACAGAAAATAAAGAAAAACCAGTGCTTCAGAGGAAAGCTGCTGTATTTACAACACACTGTCCCGCGTGTCCAAGTCGACTCTACAGGGTTTCACTCTTCACTGCCTCTGAACCACCTGGCAGCTCATTCAATCACAAGTGATTGAGAGCAAAGCAACAACACCTCCTGCCTCCAGGCACGCAAATCCCTCCTTGGAGGTTCAATCCGCTCCTCGCTCCCTGCGGAAAAAGCCGCCTCTGTGTCGCGTTTCCACCCTCGTGCCCTGACGCCTGCTTTCCCACTTCTCCTCTACAGGAGAACGGATTTCTGACTCCACGTGGATCACTGAGTGGAGTAAAACCTCGAACGCAGCTCACTCCTCCTGTGCCAGTCACAGCCCAGAACTCCTTGGTGGCACCGTCGTCCCCTTACCTGTGTGCAGCGACAGCCAGCCCTTGCGGTGCGCGATGTGGTGAGGCGCGTGCGCCTCCTCATACGTCACCGGCTTGTCCCCTTGGCTCACTTGGACCCGGGCCGCCCGATTCTAGGACAGAGAGGCCGTAAGTCCGCATGCCTGACCCAGGCGGCGACCCAGGCGGCGACCTGGCTCCGGCCCCTCGTCCCCGGGCGGCTCACCTTGGCGCACACCGCGGAGACGTGAAGGGCGCGCCAGGCACACGGCAGCTCTCGGCTCCAGGACAGCAACTGCGTGTGTGGAGGGGGAATCGTAACACGAAACCCGGGGCAGCCATGACCCGCTGAGCCCGCTCACCCGCTGTCCGAGCCTTCAGCTACCCATGGGCGCCACCATTTTGCCTGAGCGCAGTGCGTGACGCTCCACCGCGCCACGGGGGCAAAGGTCAGCGCACCGTGGACGAGATCAAATCGGAGCCGGTGCAGCTGCGACTCTGCGTTGGGAGGCGGGGCACGAGGGCAAAGTGGGGGCGGGGCCGGGCGGACCCACGCTCTGGTGCTCATTTCTGCACCTCTTCGCCGGCCGGCCACGGCTGGAGCCACGGTTTGGGGCGGAATGAGCATGAGGTTTCACCCGAAGAGCTTGTCCCGGTGTCCTGAGGAAAGCAACGTGCCCCTGGCCACACTCCCGGGCCTCCCCTTGAAGCGTTTTCTTAGTTTTTACACATTCAGCTACTTGAGTTGTCTCCAAATATTTTTTCTGCAATGTCGATATTAAAGCCCTAACGATACATGAAAACAAGCTCACAAAAACTGTCAAGATGCCATTTAAGAAAAAAAGATCATCTACTTATATTCACACAGTAAAAATATACAAAAAAAATCATTTCAAGTGTTAGCAGTAGTTATCTTTGGAAAGTATGATGATGTGTAATTTCTTTTGGTTTGTAATTTTTTTCTCCTTGTAATCTCTGTATTCTCTTTAATGAACATATCTAGTATTACGTATTTCTCATAACTTACTTTGCTTTTTAGGCCGTATTTAATTTACTTTTAAAACTTTCTATTACAGTTTACTTTTAGTAGTTTTTTCAAATAATTGTCTTTAAAGCAAACTCCTGGATTTATCCACAGTGAAGAACAAACACGTTTTGGTTAAAACTTCACCCAATTTTTCAATGAGGCGCTATGCAAAAGGGAGGGGCTTCACTCTGCCCTGGGTGGGTCAGAACCTCAGGGACACCATGGGGCCTTGATGCTCAGACCAGGGCACTAACACCATCATTGGTCTCCACTGACGACTACAGCGAGGGGGAAAGTACCAACACTGGATGTCTTATTTCAGAATTCAACACTGTAATGGGGAAAAAAAACCCAAAACACAAAATTTGGCTCCAGGTTCTGGAGTTGTGCCCTGGTGGAACAATCTGTACACTTGAGCCTCAGTTCCATTTTCTATAAAATGGTTTTGTTGCTGATACCATGTCATAGAACTCACTTGGCCTTTTTTAATCTACAACACATCATCCACCCTGATGTTGCAGCGGCTGTGGTTTCCAAGGGAGGAAGGACAACACTAGCTTCTATGTGGAGGGCAAATGCACGCACCAGTGTTGCCCAACATCGCACTGGGAGAGGAAAAGGGACCAAGAAACTCATCTTGGCTTCAGTCTGTACATTCTGCATGATCAAGATTTCTTTGACCACTTGAAGATGGGTCCTCAAAAAAACTGTTAATAGAAGGACAGTGTCTTTCACTTTACTAGAAATGTTTTATTTCTAATTTATTAACTGTGGCCTCCAGCTGTTATGCATACTGGGTAAGGGGGCAGAACAGGGATGAGATGTTCTCCAATCACAGTAGTTTCCAACTGTGAGACCTTCCACCTCTTCCTGAAGGAGCCTTTTAAACTGATAGTATTTCATTGTCCAGTTTTATCATTTTATTTTAGAGAGACGTCCCCATGTTTCATTCTCCACACCCACTATCCATTGTTGAGGCACAGAATGGAGTAGGTTCAGTGGGCTAGGTCCCAAGCTAGTATTACTGACTTTAGCTTTGGGGTGCTGAGATAATCATCTCCCGACTCCTGATAGACCAAATTACAAACATCCTGTGCCACACTGTGGGAAGAAGCCGCAAGTCCAGGACTTGGAGTAGATGGATATGGAAATTGGCTTCACATGTACCAGCAACACTTCACTTCCTGACTCTGACATGGCACTAGATCTGGACACAAAAGAGGGCTGATACTGCATTACACAGGGAACAGGGAGCATGGATGGGGAGGGCAGAAAAGCTAAAGTAAGGACCATAACAGGAGCACTTACAGGGGCCTGACACCCTCGGGTGTTAGAATGAAGGCGAGGCTGACATCAGAGACTGTCCTGAGGGAGAAGTGCCTGCTGGAGAGGGCCAAGGACAGGCAGAAAAAGGCAGGGGCATACAGCAGCATGTGGGAGCTGAGGGGTGAGAGGAGGAAAGTCACCACAACCAGGATCAAGGACTTCTTGGCTCATTTCTGCAGCCCTGACTTGTCAGTGCTTGTAACACTGAACTCTGAATTAGATTTACTGATGTCTTAGGAACTCATGATAGGTTTATAACCAAAATTATATTTTTACTAGTGATTCAGAAAAAAAGAATTTTTCTTCCCTGGGCTAACTCACATCTGAGGAGCTAGGGAGAGATACAACAATATCAGACTTACATTTGCACAGATTTCTTTTTTTTTTTTTTTTGGTAGAGACAGAGTCAGAGAGAGAGAGAAAGACAGGCAGGAAGGGAGAGAGATGATGTAAATCCAGCAGCCAGGGCCAGGGCCACCATCACAGTAGCCTCCTGGCCCATGCAGGTTCGCATTGGATTCGAACATTCGATAAAGAAACAATGGGGCCAAAAACTGATAGGCCATTTTCTTTAATTCTAGCTTGCATATGGTGGGCAAGTAAAAATACACACTGGGCTCCAAAACCCACTCACATTCAGTGCTCACAAAGCTACTGACTTATCCAAGTTTCCTAGAATCAAAGGTTTCTAGCTCACCAGCCTTATTCTCCTCAGTTCCCCATCTCCTTCTTTCTCTCTACACAAACTACACAAACTGGCATTTCACTCAGCACTCCGCCATCTTGGCTGCTTCTCCTGGCCACATGGCCTCTTTCTGCTCTCTGCTCTGCTCCCTCTGCTCTCTGCTGCTAATCATCCCAGGACCCAAGAGGGCAAGCTCCTGCTCCATCCCCATTTCATAGTGTAGAAATCCAAACTCTTAATCCAATATACAAAATAGGGAAGTCTCTAATACAAAGTCACTTCTCTGAGGCATGATTGGATTGTACCACCCCACATCAAAAAAGGGTGAGAAAGGCTTAATCCCAAAACCAAGCCCCAGGCTACAAGGATTCTGCCTGCCCAGAGACACACATTAATATCATCTGGGCAACGGCTTCCACGTGGGCAGCGCCACTTTAACAAAGTGAGCATAAACATATTTTATCTGCCCAACAGACGAGAAACATCAATTCTTCCTTGTGGCTCCTTAGTTGTTCATTGATTGATTTCTCATATATGCCTTGATTGGGAGGCTACAGCAGACTGAGTTACCCCTTGCTCAAGCCAGCGACCTTGGGATCAAGCTGGTGAGCCTTGCTCAAACCAGATGAGCCCACGCTCAAGCTGGTGACCTCGGGGTCTCAAACCTGGGTCCTCTGTGTCCCAATATGGCGCTCTATCCATTGCACCACTGCCCAGTCAGGCTCACACAGATTTCTAACACCAACCCTGCTAGGTTCTGTCTCAGTAAAAGTAAGATATTACAGGCCCTGGCCATTTGGCTCAGTGGTAGAGCATCGGCCTGGCATGCAGGAGTCCTGGGTTCAATGCCTGGCCAAGGCACACAGGAGAAGCACCCATCTGCTTCTCCACCCCTCCCTCTCTTCTTCCTCTTTGTCTCTCTCTTCCCCTCCCACAGCCAAGGCTCCACTGGAGCAAAGTTTGCCCGGGCACTGAGCATGGCTCTGTGGCCTCTGCCTCAGGTGCTAGAATGGCTCTGGTTGCAGCAGAGCGATGCCCCAATATGGGCAGAGCACAGCCCCCTGGTGGGCATGCCAGGTGGATCCCGGTTGGGTTCATGTGGGAGTCTATCTGACTGCCTCCCCGTTTCCAGCTTCGGAAAAATACAAAAAAAAAAAAAACCCAAACTAAGATATTACAGACATTGCTTAATACACCATTAAGAGAAGTGTATCCTTTTGAAAATCTGTTGAAAGCTATAAACCTTTTCCACAGAAGGAACAGCACACAATTTTCAGGAATTCAATGATTGAACCTTAACTTTACATAATGGGTAGACCCCAAATAAAGAACCCTTGGTTAGTAGGGAACCAGTTGAGCTTCCCTGTTTCATATTTCAGGAATAGCTAGAATAAGTTTTCAAAGGAACTGATTGCCCTGGACAGTTGGCTCAGTTCAGCGGTAGAGCATCAGCCCAGCATGTGGAAGTCCCAGGTTTGATTCCCAGTTAGGGCACACAGGAGAAGCGCCCATCTGCTTTTCCACCCTTCCCCATCTCCTTTCTCTCTTTCTCTTCCCCTCCTGCAGCCAAGGCTCTATTAGAGCAAAGCTGTCCCGAACTGCTGAGGACGGCTCCATGGCATCCACCTCAAGTGCTAGAATGGCTCCAGCCCCAAAGGAGCAACACCCCAGATGGGCAAGGCATTGCCCCTGGTGGATCTAATGCTGGGTGGATCCTGGTGGGGTGCATGCGGGAATCTGACTGCCTCCCTGCTTCTAACTTCAGAAAAATTGTTTTAAATAAATAAATAAAAGGGACTAATTGATATTCAACAATCCTAAGACAGGTTTCCAGTGCCTGAACTTGGGACCCAGAAATATTCTAGTGGATTTCCCACTGTGTTGGAGAAGCACCAGGGTAGCTTCTATGGCCCTGGATGGAGAAAATAACAGGTTTGTGGTTTTCAAGGTGAACCAACATCTTAAAATTTGTTTTACTTAATGATACAGGAAGAGATGAGCTTGCAGTGCTTGAGGATTACAAATTCTTTTTAAGTTTCAGAAGGGAAAATATTTTCCCAAATTTATTAGCAGAAGACCAGGTTTCCAGAGTGCCAGTATGGTGCACAGCCTGTTCTGCATGTCCAGAGGCTTGCAGAACCCAAGGGGCAATGCCCCAGACACAAAGTAAGCCACATGTGTCCTCACACTTCAGAAAAGGGGCCAAGGGGCCTGCATTCAAGAACAGGTTCCAGGACACAGGGCTCACTTTCCAAGTCTGGCAACAGCAATGAAAGGGACAAAGAGAGCTCCTGATCAACATCTTGAGGCCAAGTTTTCCTGTAACCACAAAGCAGAAAGGCCCCAAGGCCTCAGCTGAGATTCACAGAGTTAATGACACAGCTGGAACTGGGTTCTGAGGCTCAGTGAGGTCACCTTGGTGAGGGCTAGTGCAGGTCAGGACTTCAGCTGGAGAAAAGACAGGAAAGGGCCTCAAATTCTGGCTCGAATGGCAGCAGGGGGGCCCATGTCAGGAGCAGTGCAGTGAAGTGAAGGGCTGACACCGAGGGCCTAGGAGGTGAGCCTGCTGCCCTTAGAGTGTGGGAAGTAGAGAGGCAGCACTGAGGGCAGTGGCTCCCTCTTGGCTCACTGCCCACACAGGTCTGCTGCTCTGGGCCTGTCCTCACCTACAGAATGGGACAGTGATGGAGGCACTTTAGAGCTACTGCAAGGACAGTTAGCTCAGTTTCCCAGTAACAGCCTGAAGAATGGGTCTTCTTTCAGGGCCCAGCATGCACCCCTCCCTCAGAAGACACTGGTCCTCTTGGAGGAAACATGAACATTAGGGCCAGAGAGAAACCACCTGTTACTCTCATTTGTGCATTCATTTGTTTCACAAACATTTATTAAAGTGCCCACAGTGTACCAGGCCCTGGGGTGACAGGGAACACACAACCCCTGCTCTCAAGGAGCTCACCATCTGGGGAGGGGCATATGTGTGACCAGGTAAGTCACAATGCACATGGTTGTGCTGTGGGAGGTGTACACAATGTGCTGTGGGGTGTAGGACACAGAAGAGCAAGCAGGGTGGGGTTGGGGCAGGCTTCACGGTCAGTCAATAAATAGACTTGCCCACATGGGCATTCACTGAACGAGCTGCATCAACCCACTGATGCTGTGCTTGCCAGGAAGGCCTGTCTGCTTCCTAGGGCCCCTTCCCTACCCCACTTCTGGAAACCCATGTGCCCAACTGCAGTGATAGAGGGCATCCCTCTGCTCCAGAAACAGATGAAAGAGACCCCACTGCAGGGGTCACCCACGGAGCTGAGACAGAGCTCTTGTCTGTACCTGACTGCAGGGCTGCTACACCCCCAACAGCCTCTCTCACCACTGCTCAGGAAATGCCAGGCCCTGTCTTTTGCCTTTCTACCTTCTTACATAGGCAGGGCACCAGCCCTCTCAGATGCCAACCCCAGGTGGACACCCCTCAGACCAGCTGCAACTCACAGCTGGCTCACCAGCTCGATGAGCTGCTGAACATTCTTGTTGGGGTTGGACAGGCCATTCCTGATGTTCTTCAGCAGGCACCTCTCCAACTCAAAAATGGCTTCACTGTACCCCAAGCTCATGGCAGCCATGCGAGGCACTCCACTCCAAAGGCCAGGGATGTGCCATACGTGCTGCTTATCTGGGTTACAAAAGGCCAGGTATGCTAGCGTCCGGAGGCCCTCTCCCTGTCTGTCCACCTGAGTGGCAGCTCTGCTCACATCAGCAGGGTGCTCCAGCAGCGGCCTACTCTCCCGAGGCTTCGGGCCAGGGACAGACATGTCGTGAAGGTTCTGGCACACAAACTGGTAGTTAGGCACGTGCCCCATTTTCTCCAGCCTCAGAAAAGCATGCACCACAGCAGGTGGAATATCCCTTGTTTCAGCTAAACTGACCACAACGACATTGCTCAGCCCCATAATCAGAGTGGCCAGGGAGACCTCCAGCTCAAAGCGCTCCCCAGCCGTGGCCAGGTCGCCTCCTATTAAACTCCCTGAGTCTATCACCAGGATGTGGTCACAGCCCACATCCTGGCTGAAGGATTCAGCCACTGTAACAAGTTGCATAAAGGCCCCCCGAGGACCACGACCCCTCCCTGTGGCAAACCGAAGCCCAAACATGGTATTGAGGAGAGTGGACTTCCTTGTAGCAGGCACGCCCAACGCCGACACCACCACCAGCCATGACCTTCTCTCCAGGTGCGCATGTAGCTTCTTCAAGAGCCCTGTGACCCAGTGCAGAGGGGCGCTCAGCGTATTCCCATCGATCAGCTCCAGGGGCAGCCCCTGGACCAGCAGTTCCAAGGCCAAGCCTGGGAAGTGGGCAAAGTGCCTCTGGCCTGCTGGCAGCTTCCCTGCCTCCACAAGGCAGCTCTCTGCCTCATAAAACTGACCCATCTCCCGCAGGAAGTGCTCCACCCCCAGGGGTTCCAGCCAGAGCAGCTCACTGAGGTCCCCAGCCCCAACCTGCTTCAGTCTCAGGGTCAGAACTGCCTCTGGAGACTGTCTCCGCCTTGGTTGGGCCACCCAGGCCAGCCCCCATTCCATCCACCTCAGGAAATACTGCCTCTCGCCTAAGGAGGGGCAGCTGATGTCAGCGATGAACTCCTGCATGCCCCCTGCAGGGTCGTGGCTGCTCTGCTGTGTGCGAGGTTCCAGCAGCCGGTGGCTCAGCTCTGCCCGGTGCTTGTCCGGAGGGTCCACCGCCCACTGCACCTGGCACAGCTCCTTCTCCACCAGGGCTGCCTTTCTCCATGGCTTCCCCTGCAGTCTCAGCTCGTCCGCCCGTAGGCATCCGAGTCTTTGATGTTCCTGGTGATCCGCTCCATCCGGTCCTTCGCCCGCTGACACTCCTCAGTCCTCGTCGACCTTCAGCCACAGCTTGCGGGCTGCGTGGGCCATGTCCTCCACCGACACCCTCCTGCAGGGGGACCGGGCCATGTGCGCCACAATGGAGCGGACCCTGCGCGTGAAATGCACCCCATCTGTGCTGCTGACCTTCACAAGCACATGTGAGTGGTCCATTTTCAGCACGGGGACCAGCCTGTTCAGGAACCGCAGGTTGTAGTTGCGTTTCCCATGGTAGGGACTCAGGATGAAGTAGTACTTGGTGGCTGACCCCTTCATAGAGGACAGCAGTTTGTACTCCTTCTTACTGATGTTGTAGGTCAGGATGAACACGGCCGAGGAGACTTTTCTCAAGAGCTTAAACTGCAGCCAGTGAGACCCAATGTCGCCTCTGAGGGTCAGAAAGGCCACGGGTTCAGAGAAGAGGTCCAGGTCCTCCCTGCCACTGGGTAGGAACCAGGAAATCTCCACCAGCCCATCTGCAATCTCCTGAGGGCTGGTGCCCAGGCTCATATCCCGATGCCAGAAGCAGTCTCGCTGCCCGTGGCCCGGGCTGAGCACGGCATTGAGCTGCTGGGACTTGGAGTTGCTGCTGACCTCCATGCACACGAAGGTGAAGGCGGGCGCCCAGGGCAAGATCACGCTGTCCTCCCTGAGGCTGCCCACGCCCCTTGGGGCCTGGGACCACCATGTCCGCACGATACCCCACATGGCCCACAGCAGGAAGGTGTGGGCATGGTTCTCCAAGTCGGGCAGCATGAGTGGGAGCGTGAACTGGCAGAGAGACATCCTCAGCATGATTTCTTGCTGCAGGAAACTGTCAGAGGAAAGCAGCAGGGCACAGAGGAGGTCCAAGGGATTCACGGGCGTGTCAGGGGTGGGCAGCTCCGAGAAGGAGTAGATATCCACGGAGATGTCATCAGCGGTGTCCCAGTAGATGACCTCCTCCTCCATCTGGCTCTCCTTCTCCACAGGCCGGATGTCTTGGAGCACATCCAGCACCATGGTGGTGTTCCTGGCCTTGGCATTGAGGGCCTGCAGCTTCTGGAGCAAGTTCCAAGGCAAGTCTTTGGGAGCCTGCGGAGCCCAGTTCCTCATACTGTCACTGCTGATCTGCAGGGCGTCCTGTAGGCTGAGTTTCTGGACCTGGTGTGTCTCTAGCCCTAGAAGCAACAGCATTTCCTGCAGTCGGCTCCTCTCCACTGTAGAGGGAAATGAAGACATAAGTGCTCACCAGGCAGGGCAGGGGCCAGGGCAGAAGCAGAGAGGGAACACCAGCATGAGGGTGGGGTGGCCTCCTTCAGAGAGCAGAATGCAGGATCCCTGGGCCACCTGAGACCAAGACACACATAAATCACACCACCCAGGTTGTTCTGAACACAGGCAGGCACGTGGACATCAGAGAAGGACAGGACACCAGGGGCCTCAGACAGAAGTCTGCGCATCTGTTTCTCCTGCAGCCTACGGGCTCCAGCAGCACTAAGCCCAAATTAACTGGCTGGAGTGAGTACACCACGATGTGCGGGCAGCCCATTCTCCCCCTTCACCCCCACCCTCACGTGCATCTGTGCTTCTCCCTGCACTCGGTCTGGCAGTGGGTCCCCTCACACTGTAACCGGTATGCCACAGGTGACACCATCACTGATTCACTATGATTTTCTTGTTCCTGTTCTTTCCTCTTTACAAAATAATTAGAGAATATTTAAACAAAACAGGGAATTATTATTAGAGTGCTGCAAACCATAGCTAAACTCTTTTGCAAGTCTGAAGCCAATAATACAGATCTAAATTTTGATTGTACTCAAGTGTCTGTTAGAGATTATCATAATTCTGCTCTTATTTGTTCTCACCTTACATCACCAATTCTGATCCAGCCTCTTACAAACACTGCATGCTCACAACAGCCATGCCAAGGGTTTCGGCCACTTCCCTGTCTTGGACATGGCCTCTTACCAATTTTCATATTACATGTAACTAGTACACTTTTCATGATAATAAGTCAACAAAATAAACATAATTCCTGCTGCTCTCCTGGATTCTCTCCGCTCCTTTCTCCAAAGAGGAAGCGACCCCTGTGATGCTACCCTAGGTGCTCCTGTGAACTATGGGGGCAGTTTCCTCAGAAGCACAGGACGGTTGAGGTCCAGGCCCAGGTAACCAGTAGCAGTCAGAGCACTGGGGCACATCTGTCTCACTTCCCCGCAGGGTCCACCAGCTGCCTACTGTCTGCATGGACTCAGCAGGTTCTTGGGCATGTGGCTGCAGCACGACCAGGAGCTGGTGAACTTGCTGCAGGAACAGCACTTGTAGGGAGAGACACTGAAGAAGAAACTCTCCATACATGTTACTCAGGTTTCTCAGTCTTGACGAAATGAAACCAAGGATATTTTCTTATCAGACAGGGAACAACTGTCTCTACAGTATTTCTGAAGCAGCACGGTAGTTAAGTGCCACAGGGAAAAGCCAGAGCAGAAAGCCTGTTACATACACACTCATGCCCAGTTCATGACTCTCCACAGGCCTGTATATGAAACCAGCACACCATAAGTGGTTCCCAAACCAGGCTATACTTTAGAATCACTTTGAAAAGGACATGTTAAAAATAACACCCAGAGATGACAACTCTGTTATTCTATACTGTAATAGCTTCCAGGGGCTTGTTTTTTCTGGCAATATTATTAATATGTAAGTTGATATAAAGAGTTAGTGGCTCTGGTCAGTTGGTTCAGTGGTCAAGTATCAGCCCAGCATGTGGAAATCCCAGGTTTGATTCCCAATCAGAGTACACAAAAGAGGCATCCATCTGCTTCTCTATCCCTTCCCTCTCACCTCTCTCTCTCTTCTCCACCCCTCTTACAGACATGGCTAGATTAGAGCAAGTTGGCCCCTCTGCCTCAGGCACTAAAAAATGGCTCCAGTTGCCCCAGGTAGGCAGAGCACTGACCCCTGGCGGGTCTGCTGAATGGATCCCTGTCAGGGCGCATGTGGGAGTCTGTCTCTACTTCCTCTCCTCTCACTAAAATTAAAAAACAAAGTTAGTAGACTAGACATGATTTTGATGCAGCCAGGTGTGGGGACCACCAGCATGGATGTTGTCTTTCTTCAACAGGACAGGAAGTTGTAGCAGTGACAAGAAACAAGACAGAAAACACATACCTGTTGGAAAGTCACTGTCCTGAGCCTCATTTAGACCATCTACAAAAGCAAAGGAAAACAAGTGTCAATCATGCCAGATGCCTGGGACTCACACCAGTTTAAGCGGAACTCAGAATCCTCTCTGCTACTTATTGAGACAGAGTACTCCCAATTTTTCAAAATATACAACTATAGTTATTTTTAAAATTTTGTTTAATGATTTACTGAGAGAGAGGAAGAGAAAGAGAGACAGAAACATTGATCAGTTCCTGTATGTGCCTCAACCAAGGATGGAACCTGCAACCCTTGTGCATCAGGACGATGTTCCAACCAACAGAGTTATCAGCCATGACACACCAATTTGTTTTTACTGTGCCTGTTCCCTCTCTCTTTCCCCACCCCAATCCAACACCAAGCCCTGTGGTCTCCACCTCCATACTGAAGCTCGCAGTCATCTCCTATCATTTCTCTCCATTACAGATCTAGAAGAAAAACATACACATGGCCTCATCAGCAAGTTAGAACTATCATCTGTCCCAGCAATTCCACATTTGGTAGATTCCTCCAAAAGATTGACTACAAGGTCTCAAAGAGATATCTGCACACCCACGTTCACATCGTTATTCATGACAGCTAAAACACAGAAACAACCTGAATGTCCACCAGTGAACAAATGGACAGATAAAATGTGGTCTGTACGTTTAATGGCATATTATTCAGCCTCTAAAAGGAACAAGGTTCTACAAAATGCTGCAGCACAGACAAACCCTATGCTGAGAGAAATAAGCCAGTCACCAGAAGACAAACATGGTATGAGTCCATGTACAGGATGTATTCAGAGAAGTCAAATCATAAACACAGAAAGTATAATAGTGAGTGCCACGGGCTGGGGGAGAGGAGAATGGATGTTATAATTGAATAGGATAAAATTTCTATTGACAAGATGAGTCAAGTTGAGGGATGGACAATGTTGATGGCTGCACAACAAAGTGAATGTATTTCTTCACTAAACTGAATACTTAGAAATGGTTAAGATAGTCAACATTATTTTATGGTATTTTAACAAAAAAGGAAAAAACTTTGGGGAAGAAGAACATTTTATAGTGAGTAATTCTGTGCCATTTAGTAAAGTCACAAAGTTGTGCGGTCCCTACTTCTTATCCATCTAGCTCCACAAAATTTCCATCACTGGAAAGTAAACTGTGTTTCCATTAAGCAACTTGCTTCACCTCTCCTCCCCGCCTCTGCAGCAACCTCCATCCCAAGTTCCCAGCAGCTGCAACATCTTACACACCCACCAACCATGCACAAATTTGTCCACATCCTGGCCAACATTTCTCTTATTTTTTGGTAGTAAGCATTATATAGGGTGTAAAATAGTATCTCATTGAATAAATATTTAATAAAACGTAGCAAAAAGGGCCTGACCAGGCAGTGGTGCAGTGGATAGAGCAGCGAACTGGGATGCAGAAGGATCCAGTTTTGAGACCCCAAGGTCACCAGCTTGAGCGTGGGCTCATCTGACTTGAGCAAAAAGCTCACCAGCTTGGACCCAAGGTTGCTGGCTCGAGCGAGGGGTTACTAGGTTTGCTTGTCCTATGGTCAAGGCACATATGAGAAAGCAATCACTGAACAACTAAGGTGTCACCACCAAAAACTGATGATTGATGCTTCTCATCTCTCTCCATTCCTGTCTGTCTGTCCCTATCTATCCCTCTCTCTGACTCTCTCTCTCTCCCTGTCCCTGTAAAAAAACAACAACAACCCATAGCAAAAAGTGATTAACACAAATTTATCTGTGTAATTTGTGGGGTTATTTTTGTATAACACTATTAATATCCAATAGAACACATTTATTTGGTGAAGCACCAGGTTAATGAAATTCACCTTGAAAATGAATCAATAAGAAAAGGATATCTGGAGTGGGGCCAAACCTTAAAGCTGAAGTCTAGAGGAGCTGCTACAGCCCCACCCCACAATCTTCATAGGAGCAAAAACCGCTTCTGGGGACCATACCAGAAAGACCAGAAGGCCCAGTCTAATCAGGACAGTTCCACTTTATACCTGTTGTCCCAACAAGACATGCCTTTCTCTCTCAGAAGTGCTTAGAGCTTAGGAACTACTCAGTCACCCTGGACACATCTTGGGTAAGCAGACATAACACGTTCAAATGGAGTGTGTCCAGGTGAGCAGTGCGATCATCACCTGTTTAAAACTAAATCCCACTTTGAATATTAAGGGAAGTTTAAAAGACACCTAGCCCCTTGGTTGGCAAACTGTGGCTCACGAGCCACATGCGGCTCCTTGGCCTCTTGAGTGTGGCTCTTCCACAAAATACCACATGCGGACGGTACCTCGATAAGGAATGTACCTACCTATATAGTTTAAGTTTATAAAATTTGGCTCTCAAAAGAAATTTCAATCGTTATACTGTTGATATTTGGCTCTGTTGACTAATGAGTTTGCCGACCACAGACCTAGGCTGACCTGTGGTAGCGCAGTGGATAAAGCGTTGATCTGGAATGCTGAGATCACTGGTTTGAAATCCCTGGCTTGCCTGGTCAAGGCACATATGGTAGTTAATGCTCACTTCCTGACTCCCCCAAAAAATGAATAATAAAAAAAGACAACTAGATGGGATATTCTTGTAAAAGGAAAATCAAAGCCTTATGTGGATTTACTCTCAAGGTCCATGTTCCCCAGGCCAGGCTGAGGCTGGAATCCAGAACCCCAAGGGGATAGAAGAAAGGTATCTGCTTTGCTGCGAGCCCAAGTCCAACTTTACCTGCAATGGCCACAGCTGATTGTCTCTCAGATGCTTTTATTTCAGGGGCCACTTCTCCCAAATCTGATTGTCAGTAATAATTTCAGAAGAATGTTACAATTAAAACAATGAAATATGGCTCAGTGGTAGAGCATTGGCCTGGCATGCAGGAGTCCCGGGTTCGATTCCAAGCCAGGGCACACAGGAGAAGCGCCCATCTGCTTCTCCACCCCTCCCCCTCTCCTTCCTCTCTGTCTCTCTCTTTCCCTCCCGCAGCAGCCGAGGCTCCATTGGAGCAAAAGATGGTCCAGGCACTGGGGATGGCTTCGTGGCCTCTGCCTCAGGTGCTAGAATGGCTCTGGATGCAACAGAGTGATGCCCCAGAGGGGCAGAGCATCGCCCCCTGGTGGGCATGCCAGGTGGATCCCGGTTGGGGGCATGCAGGAGTCTGTCTGACTGCCTCCCCATTTTTAGCTTTGGAAAAATGAAAAAACAAACAAACAAACAAACAAAAAGCAATGAAATAACACTATTTTTCCTTTCCAGTTGGCTGCATATCAAAATCTCTTGGATGAGCCTATGAAAACTACCAAACCTAATCACACTCCAGATTTTCAAAACAAGAATCTCAGAGGTTCTGAGTCTGGACCAGGACACCACTGCTTCTGAAAGTACCCTTGGTGGTTCTGATGTGCAGCCACATTGAGAAAGCATCGGTCTAGAAGGACCAGCAATCCCAGACACTATGAGCCAGAGCATAAACACAGCCACTCAGAAAAACATAAAAGTATACATACACTCTGACCAGTAATTCCACTTCTACCCTAAGGAAATAATTAAAATTAAGATTTAGTTACAAAGATGTTGGTGCAAGTTTTATATAGCATAGCAAAAAACTGGACACTTTTTAAAATCAAATCCAATAACAGGGAATTCAGGTACAGTCTTATTCTACAACCATTACAGAACAGTCTACGTGGATCTTGCTTTGTAGCCAAAAGCATGCCGATAGGACGTTGTGGAATGGTGTTAGTGAAGAAATCAGGTTAGAGTGTTCACAGTGTGAGGATGATTTGATAAAACTGACTATTTATCTACAGGTCAACTCAGAGGGTGTTCATCAGAAGTAGACAATGTGGGCAGGGAGGGATGGTTCTGAATTCTTCTAAGTACGTTTGATAAGTACGGTCCACTTTAGAATCAACTATTTTTAGGTATGTCATAGGAATGAGTAAATGTGCAAGCTGGTCAGGAGCCAAGGTGCAACCTTGCAGCAAGGACACACAGATAAGGAGTGGAGGAAGCCAGACAAAGCACTCACAGTGCTGCACTGGGACTGGAGGTCCAAGTGTGAACTTGTGATCTCTGCACACATGCTCATGTCCACATGTGCATGCATGTTTGTGTATGCACGCATAGATTTCCAGGCCGCTCCACTGAAAGGGCCGGAATAACAATGAGCACACCAAGCACCCTTTAATATCACCCCACACTAAAACACACCAGTCTCTGTGGAGAAATGCCTGATGCCAGGCCTGGTCAGGGAAAGAACTGGATGAGGCTAAGCATCTGACTTCAGAAAACACAAACTCCTTAAAAAAGTGCTGGGGCATGTCAGAGCATACAGCAACCAGCCTGAAGAAATTCCCACTGTCATTTTTGGGACACTTTGAGCATGAACATAATTAAATACAACATTTAATTAAAAGCTATTGAAAAACAGGAATTAATGAGTGTATACACCAGGCAGATGAACAAACAGGGTGGGGGGCAGGGGCAGAGGGCTCTCGCCCTAAGGAGCGCTGCTGTGGGGCTGTGGCCACCGGCAGAGCACTGCATGCCACCACCACCATCAGGAAATGCCCAGCAGTCCTGGATAGAAATGCTGATGGGAAACAAGGTCTTCACCAAGTCTTAAAATGTTTCCTCATAGATCACTTACCATGAGGTTTCAGTAAGGTAGAATAGAACCCAGCAATTACACTTCACTGGGTGCTTAAACCAGTGACAATGGGTGCCCCTACTGTGGTCCCCTATGGAAGTACCCAACATTACCTGAGCTGAATTCTGGCTAAGAATGTAGAACTGGGATCTAGTCGTGTGGACAAATCCAAAATGAAATTTCATGCTAGATGGGGAGCCATACGTTGACTATGATAGGGAGGTTGTCTAGCTTCCTGTAGTGACAATCGCTGCATCACTCGAGTAACAGGATCATACAGAGAGCTCTCTGATGGCCTTTTCTGGAAAGTCACTGGTGATTTGGGTGGCACAGGAGTCTCCTTCTAGCTGGGAGGGGGCAGCAGTGGCAGCGGAGGCCATTGGTGAGACATGGCTAATCAGCTGGTCTGGGATCCAGAGAGGCAAGTAAGCATCCTGTGGAAATATACAAGCATACTCTCTCCCCTGGGTTAGAATTATATCTGGTCCCTTCCATTGACCTGTCAATAAATTCTTCTACTTTTCCATTGGTTTAGGCTTATCCAGATCCAGATTCCAGTGTCTCAGCATGTGAGTGTGGCCTTGACAGTCTGAATTAAGATTGTTAATAACAAACAAAGCATGATTTAAAAGCTGATATGGGGAACTATACTTTAACTCACCTTTCCGTAGTTTTTGAATCTGCATTTTTTCAGGGTCTGATGAGTCCTTTCTACTATACCTTGTCTCTGTGGATTGTAAGGGATGCCAGTAATATGTGAGATATTAAAGGTGTTACAAAACCTTTTAAAGGCAGCTGATGTATATACTGAAGCATTATCAGTTTTAATAGACTTTGGCATTCCTAGAATAGTAAAGCAGTGAAAAAGATGTTGTACTACATTCTTAAAGTCCTCTCCAGTTCATGCAGTACAAGCAACAACATTTGAAAAGGTATCAACACAAACATACACATAGCAAAGTTTGCCAAAAGATGGAATATGACAAACATCCATCTGCCGAAGGTCATTGGGTAGGAGTCCTCGTGGGTTAACTCCAAAACTATTATTAGAAAAGTGAGTAGGGCAAGTGTTATAGCTATGCACGATAGCTCGAGCAGCTTCACGAGATAGTTGAAACTGCCATCATAGTGCAGATGCATTCTGGTGATGTAAAGCATGTGAAAGTTTAGCTTCTTCTACTGCTGTAAACACTGCTTTCTGCTGTGTAAGAAAATCAGCAAGACGATTTCCTTCGTGTAGTGGTCCTGGAATAGAAGTGTGAGAGCGAATGTGACCGATAAAGAAAGGGAGAGTTCTGGAATGAATCTGCTTTTGTAGTCTGCTTAAAAGTGAAAAAATAGTAGTTAGATGATGTGGCAAAGAAGCAGTTTCAATTTGAGGAAACATTTTAACTATATACTGTGAATCAGTGAACAAATTAAAGGGAACATGTTCCAATTTTTGAAATGCTAATATAACAGCAATAATTTCTGTTTTTTGCACTGATTTCTCCTGAGATCCAGTGATAATATGCTCATTCCCTATAATTGTTACAGCTTTACCATTAGATGAGCCATCAGTAAAAGCCAGTGCAGCTGGTGGCACAGCGGATTTCTAGAAGTCTTAGTGGGAAAAATTACTGATTGTCTTTTTAGAAATTGCAGCAGTGGGTGAGCAGAAAGATGAAATAAAACCTGCCCTGTAAAATTACTAAAAGCAATTTGCCATTCTGAATTTAGCTGTAATAATGCTTGAAATTGATCCTTATTATAAGGAACAATGACTTACGTCATTTCTTTACCAAACAACTTTCTGCTGCGGTTTCTTCCTTTAATTATAAGAATAGCCACCAAATCAGTATAGGGCATAATAACTCTCTTTTGAGAGACAGGTAAGTGAAGCCACTCTAGAGGGCCATTCTGCCACAAATATTCAGTAGGAGTGTGTTCAGTGGCTAAAATCACAAGCTGCCATGGTTCCTCTATAATAACTCTGACTAAATGTTGATTATTAATTACTTCTTCTATTTTTCTAAGAGCTTTTGCCGCTTCTTCTGTGAGCTCTCGAGGAGAAGTTGGATTAGCATCTGCTCTCAAAATATCAAACAATGAGGCCCTGGCCAGTTGGCTCAGTGGTAGAGCATCAGCCTGGTGTGAAGAAGTCCTGGGTTTGATTCCCAGCTGGGGCACACAGAAGAAGCGCCTATCTGCTTCTCCACCCCTCCCCCTCTCCTTCCTCTCTGTCTCTCTATTCCCCTCCCACAGCTGAGGCTCCATTGGAGCAAAGATGACCTGGGCCCTGGGGATGGCTCCTTGGCCTCCGCCCCAGGCACTAGAGTGGCTCTGGTTGCAGCAGAGTGATGCCACGGAGGGGCAGAACATCACCCCCTGGTGGGCAAAGCATCGCCCCTGGTGGGCGTACGGAGTGGATCCCTGTCGGGCGCATGCGGGAGTCTTTCTGATTGTCTCTCCCCATTTCCAGCTTCAGGAAAAAAAAGCAGTCCTTTAAATCTATAACAATTACACTGTAGCCATGAGGCACTGCAACTGGTGAGGGGTTTGAGGGTTTTTATTTGCCTATATAAATCATTTCTATATACCTGGAGCTATTTGGAAAATGACAAAACAGCATTATTATCTGGATCAAACAAAAGAGAGTAAAAGTTTGCAGGAGAAACAGGTTCAGCATTTTCTGTAGGACTCCAGCGTCGCTCAGCTGTTGAATAATCCTGTATATCAGCATACAAAAGAAATTTTTTAAAGTAAGAATCATGATAAAGAAGATTTTTAGGAGTTCCAGTATACGAGTTTCCTATATTCATAGAAACATTTCTACTCCATTAATTAACAGGCAATTTAAAGAACACATTAAAGCTGGAAAATTCTAGTGTGACTTTTATTATTTTTCTATATTAAAAAAATCTACACCTTTGTTAGGCAAATCTACTCTGCTTCATGCTCTGCAGTGGCAGCAAGCAGCCTGAAGCTTGAAGCAGTTTAGTCAAAATCAACAAGTCTTTATATTTTATTCTATTTAAATTTAAATGAGTGCACTTTACTTGTTTCAATTAAAATTATAAATTTGTAGGGATGATATATTTATAATATTAGAGCTGGCATATTCAATTTTTGCTTGCAAGAACTTAAAAAATCACATTTAGACAACATTAAACAAAGACCAAACGCAAACAAGAATCAGACAAAGTAGACAAATCAGACAAATTAGAGAGAAACCCAGGATTTTAGATATTAGAATATGGCCTGCATGATCTTTACACAGGACAATTTTGAAAGGAACATAAAAGATAGAAACCAAACAGAACTCTCTCTCGAAAAGTTTCGAGAACGGCCGTTTATGAGATTCTGTTTAGGCATATCCAAACAGGTGTTCCTTTTGCCCTCTTTTCAGGCATAGAACAGGAAAAAAATAAAATGAATTGAGAGAAAGAGGAGAACAGAAAAAACTGTAATTTTTCCAAAATCTTAAGTCCTTCTATTTACTAAAGAAAATCAGATAATAACACAACTTTAAAACTCATCTCAGTCTCTAATCATTCTTAAATTCTAATAGCTGCTACAACCGGCAGCTGAAATCCCTCCATTTCAACCCCCACAAGAGGCTTGCTTCTCATATTTTGCATTCCAAAGCAGGTAATTTTCTCTAGATAAATGAGCTTTAGTGACTTGTTTCTAATCATAAGGAGTTTCTCAATTATGAGAAACTGTTTCCACCAAAGACATAATATACGGAGAGGTGGGTCCATATTGACTGCAAGCCATTTTCAACTCTTTCAATAATTTATAAGAAAGCGGCTCCCATGTAGGAACCTCCCCATCATCAAATTCACCAGCCACAGCCACAGTAAAACATGATGTCAAATCAGTTTCCCCTTGGTCACAAGAAGATGAATTGCCTTCTGCAACCCTGTTAACCCTGATGATTTTTTCTTTTCATTAACATCTGGTGATTGTACTGGTAGAGGCAAAGACATTCTAATAACCTTATTTTTATCTTTTTTGTCAGTTTTGGAGGGATATAATATGGGCAAGACTGTTTTTGACTTCCAATCCTCATTATCCCTATTATATTTAGCTGCCTCATCTTCTAATTCAGCCTCATCTGTTGGAGATAAATGATCTTCACTATCATTCTGATGTTTACTTAATTTTAAAGAGGCCATACCATAATCTGTACTATCTGGAGACTGCCTTCTATTTCTAATTAACGGAGTCTCTTCTTTTGGAGGAGCAGTTGCCTTAGAAAATTTATGCATCTCATGTTCTGGATTTAAGGCATCTTTAATCAAGCTCCATAAAGCAAATGTATCAACTGGGACACTTTCTGGTCCATGTATCTCATAGTAAAGTTTTAAATCTTCTCCAAATTTAGCCCATTTCATGAAACTAAGTGTTCCCTCATCTGGAAACCATGGAGAACATTCTTGTACAAAATACAGAAAATGAGCTACTTGTTGAGGGGAAACACTAACTCCTTTTAGGGAAAGTGTATACTGAATGACTTCTATACAGAGTCTTCTTTCTTTAGACTCAGTATGGCCCATGACTTCTCAAAATCTTAAATTCTGTAATCCTTCACCTATCCTCATCCTGTCTTCCTTACAGGGGGGTCTGAAGCATCCTGAGTGGAGTCCTAGCCATCCTGTAAAAATGAGGTGGGCTCACCTGTGGTTCCCTGTTTGGGCGCCAAATGCCCTCTTTTCATTATCTGAAGAAAAATCTTGGAAAGTACATAAACCTCATGAAAGTGTCTCACTGAGAAAGCGCAGCAACTGCCTTCAGTCATAAAACAAGTCTCTTAGCAAAATATTCTTTTCTTGCCGACTGCGTTCCCATCCCAGGCCACGTAACGGGCCATTCCATTACACCTTACCTAAGATTCTATTATCTAGACAAATTTTATATATTTACTATATTCACACACTAGTTAAGTTTTAACTATATTCTTTTCAGAGTGTTCCACCATCTGCAGGTCAGGTAAGCAAGAAGAAAGGAAAGTTTCTCTACTCTATAACATGAAAAGTCTAGGGAGGAAAAATGATGAATTAAGTGAAGGCCGAAAGGTGCTCTGTGCACAGCCACTGCCTCCTACCCATTCACAAGTCACAATCTATTCTTTCTAACATGATTAATAAGAAGAAATCCTCCTACAAACTTAACCCTTTACAAGGGATATCATAGCCAGCTTCTTATGTTTATGAGCTCAGTTCAAGGGGCTTACAGGCTTTTCTGTGGAACTCATACCCTCTGTCTCATTCCCAAAGAAATTACTATGAATCTACAGGGAAAGCCCGATACTATTATTCCTGTGCCATAAATAATATCACACACCCAGACAACGGGGGATATAAAGCCAGATTAATTCAAAAAGTCAAAGGGGAAAGTATCATTGTGCCTTTCCTTTGGGTGACTTTGTCAACCTGCAGCCATTGGTTTTCACTGCATTGAATTTGTCAACCAGCAGACTTTGGTCTTCTCTGCTGTGACTTTGTCAATCAGCCATTTTTTATCTTCTTCTGCTGTGACCTTGTCAGCCAGCAGTTGTGTGTCTTCTCCTGCTGTGACTTTGTCAGCCAGCAGTTGTGGGTCTTCTCCTGCTGTGACCTTGTCAGCCAGCAGTTGTTGATCGACTCCCTACAACCCACCTCCCCAAACCCACGGGCTAGCACCTCCTTTGTAGAAGTCTCAGAGTCTCTTCCCTCGACCTCCACATTTAAGTTGTTTTACCAACGAACCCCGGGAAATGAAAACAATGTCGGGGGAGTGACGTCACGAAAATGGCGCCGTGAAAAGCGCGTCCGACAGCTCTCCCCTAAATCACAACAAATTTATCAACTAGAAACAGAAAAATTTATCCTCAGAGCATTCCGGAGTTCCACACAAACTGAAAGCAAAAGGACTGTTATTACTTGAATCTGAGAGACGAGGGTGTGGAGGAAGCTACTGCAGCAGCGACGCTCATTCAAGCCGCGAGGGAGTGCGCCTGCGGTGAGTCAGCCCATATATTTGGGAACCGCGAGCCGCCGCGAGCGGCTGACGCGAGCCGCCACCAAAAGCCAAGCCGCCGCGAGCCCCCGCGAACCGCCACCGCGAGCGGCCGCCACGAGCCGCTGCGCGCGCGCCCGGTCCAGTTGAGCACCGCTGACGTTCCCAGCGGACCGCACACTGCGAGTGGGGGTCGCCGGCCACCGGTGCCCGGAGCGCCCCATTCGCGCACGTGCCTTGGGCATTCCACGTGCCCAGGGCACCCTACTGGCCCGCACACCCAGGGGGCTCCATTATCCTGCGCCTGGTGTGGTCCAGCCGCCAGCGGCGGGGTGAGCGGGAGAGGCTTGGGAGATTCTCTCCGTGGGCGGGGAACCTCACCCAGCCATTCAAGCTAACAATCAAGCATTGGGGAAGGGGCGCACGCAGGCAGCCTAAAATACCTTCGGAAACACAGCTGCGACCCAATCACTGAAATTAGCTTAACCCATAAAGTCTGCGCACCCTTGGTTCTAATTGATAAGATCTCTCTCAGTTCAGCGATCCAAGACAAGAGGCGTGATATTTTTTAGTGCCTCTCGCTAAAGGGGCGGGGGCAACTTCTGATTGATAGAGCCTCCATATTCAGGGATAAACGCTAACAAGAAGGACTTGGCAGATAATAAGGTCTATACTACACTAGTCGTAAGCAGAGACTAGTGCCTCTTCTTCCCTGCAAAAACAGGCTACAAAGTGTGGAAAGCCTGGATTGAGAGGTCCAACTAAATGATAGGCGCTGAACAGTCACTTTGACAACAATTGACTCCCACCCCCGCCTGATTACACTGGAGGCCCTGACTCTCAGAGCCTTTCCCAAAGCCTTGCACTGAGTGGGGATAGAGTGGGGATTTCCCAGCTCTTTGAGCCTCTTACTCCCCAGGCAGAAGCAGTTGCAGCATAATAGCTGGATCACCAGGCCGCTAATTCAGAAAGGGGGGACTAGGAGAGAGAATCCAGGAAAGCAAACTCTCTCATCGTTGGACCCTGCAAACGCCAACAAGCCTTTACTTCCAGCAAGACTAAAGCCAATTATATGACATTGCCATAGAATCCCATCAACTGCAAATCCCTACCGAAGAGTGACACAGGGGCAGAGCCTAGGGTACAGAGTCACCGACTAGGAAGAGGGAGAGAAAAGAAAAAGGAAGAAGTTAACCTCTCAAAATCAAGAAAAACCCACAGACTTTACAACTTGATCCACTAATTTTTTTGTTGTTGTTGTTGTTGTTTGTTTCTTCTATCTTTTTGCCTTTATTTCCTCCACCTCGGTCCTTCTATTCTCTGCCCATCTTATGCTTCCCCTTTCTTGAACTACACTACCCATGAATGTTGCATTTTATTTTTCTTCTTCATCCTCACCCTCCTTTAAGGTTATACTCCAAAACACTTAACTCTCACTCTCTCCTCTTTTGTTTTTGTTTTTGGCTTGCTTTATTTTGTTTTTTTCTCCTCCTATTTTATTTCTTCCTTCGTTTTTCTCTTTTTCTTATTTTTTCCTTTCTATTCGTTTTTTCTTTTCTCATTTTACTTTCCTCCCATATAATCCTCAATCACAAACAAATTAGTTAATTTGGGACTCAAGGCTTTTTTTTGGCTTTATTTCTCTTTTTTGCTTTTGTTTTTATTTTTTTTTCTCTTGTTTGTTTATTTTTGTGGCATTTTGTGTCCTCCCAACCCAAGGTCTCCATTGTATTTAGTCTTCGCTCCACTTAATACAACAGATTTTTACTTATTATTTTTATTTTTTCTTCTTTATTATTCTTTTTTGGTCCTTTTTTCTGATTCCCTCTTATCCCTCTCATTATATCTCTTAGTTGACCATCACTTACAAGCAAATCATCTTATGCTTGTCTAAGATTTTCTTCCTTTTTTATTTTGCATTTAGTAGGTCCCTACTCCCTTTTTTTTGCCCCTTGAACTCTTCACCCCAAATCAGGCCCTCCATTATAGGCACGATATTTCCCTGAGGAGGGGAGAGGAGGGAAAGAGAAGAGAGAAAAAAAGGGGGAAATAATAAATTATTACTGTTTTTGTGTGGAGTGTTTTACCCCTTTTTTTTCTTTTTACTCTTTATTAATTCTAATTAGTGCTATCAATAAGACCACCCTCAGATGCCGATAAGAAAGAGGAAATCGAATATTATGGATACAAAAGAAAGAGAGGTAACACAAATAGATGTGGAAAAATCTATGGAGAAAAGACTTAACATATAGGAAGCCTTGGAGCTAAATGACAGAGAATTTAAACTAGAAATCTTAAAAATACTCAGAGATATACAAGAAAACACAGAAAGGCAATATAGGGAGATCAGAAAACAACTCAATGAACACAAAGAATATATTACCAAGGAAATTGAAACTATAAAAACTAATCAGACAGAAATGAAAAACTCAATTCACGAGCTGAAAAACGAGGTAACAAGCTTAGCTAACAGAACAGCCCAGATTGAAGATAGGATTAGTGAAATAGAAGACAAACAACTTGAGGCACAACAGAGAGAAGAAGAAAGAGACTCAAAAATAATACAAAATGAGAAAGCCCTACAAGAATTATCTGACTCCATCAAAAAGAATAACATAAGAATAATAGGTATATCAGAGGGAGAAGAGAGAGAAAATGGAATGGAGAACATACTCAAACAAATAATAGATGAGAACTTCCCAAGCCTGTGGAAAGAACTAAAGCCTCAAGTTCAAGAAGCAAACAGAACTCCAAGTTTTCTTAACCCCAACAAACCCACTCCAAGGCATATCATAATGAAATTGACACAAACCAACAGCAAAGAAAAAATTCTCAAGGCAGCCAGGGAAAAGAAGAATACAACATATAAAGGAAGGCCCATTAGATTATCATCAGATTTCTCAGCAGAAACTCTACAAGCTAGAAGAGAGTGGACCCCAATATTTAAAGTCCTGAAAGAGAGGAACTTTCAGCCACGAATACTATACCCATCAAAGCTATCCTTCAAATACGAAGGAGAAATAAAAACATTCACAGATACAGAAAAGATGAGGGAATTTATCATCAGAAAACCCCCACTCCAGGAATTACTAAAGGGGGTTCTCCAATCAGATACAAAGAACAAAAAAAAACATAGCCACAAGTAAAAGCTCCAAGAAGAACACAATAAAACCAAATTTAAACTGTGACAACAACAAAAAGAAAGAGGGGGAGAAGACGGAGATTAACAGTAGCAAAGGACGATGGAGTGCAAAAGTACTCACAAAATAGTTTGCTACAATGAACAGGGTAGGGACCCTTTTCATTACTCAAAGGTAACCACCATTGAAAAAACCACCACAGAAGCACATGAGATAAAAAAGATAGCAACAAAGGAAAGATGTATGGAATACAACCAAATAAAAACAAAAGATAGAAAAACGAAAGAGAAGGATCAAACAAGACACAAAACTAACAGAAAGCAAGATATAAAATGGCAATAGGGAACTCACAAGTATCAATAATTACACTAAATGTAAACGGATTAAACTCACCAATAAAAAGGCACAGAGTAGCAGAATGGATTAAAAAAGAAAATCCAACTGTATGCTGCCTACAGGAAACTCATCTAAGTAACAAGGATAAAAACAAATTCAAAGTGAAAGGCTGGAAAACAATACTCCAAGCAAATAACATCCAAAAAAAAAGCAGGTGTAGCAATACTCATATCGGATAATGCTGACTACAAGACAGAAAAGTACTCAGAGACAAAAATGGCCATTTCATAATGGCTAAGGGGACACTGAATCAAGAAGACATAACAATTCCTTAATATATATGCACCAAACCAAGGAGCACCAAAATATATAAGACAGCTACTTATTGACCTTAAAACAAAAACTGACAAAAATACAATCATACTTGGAGACCTCAATACACCGCTGACGGCTCTAGATCGGTCATCCAAACAGAGAATCAACAAAGACATAGTGGCCTTAAACGAAAACACTAGAGCACCTGGATATGATAGACATCTACAGGACATTTCATCCCAAAGTGACAGAGTATACATTTTTCTCCAGTGTACATGGATCATTCTCAAGAATTGACCATATGTTGGGCCACAAAAACAACATCAGCAAATTCAGAAAAATTGAAGTTGTACCAAGCATATTTTCTGATCATAAAGCCTTGAAACTAGAATTCAACTGCAAAAAAGAGGGGAAAAAACCCACAAAAATGTGGAAACTAAACAACATACTTTTAAAAAATGAATGGGTCAAAGAAGAAATAAGTGCAGAGATCAAAAGATATATACAGACAAATGAAAATGACAATACGACATATCAGAATCTCTGGGATGCAGCAAAAGCAGTAATAAGAGGAAAGTTCATATCACTTCAGGCATATATGAACAAACAAGAGAGAGCCCAAGTGAACCACTTAACTTCACACCTTAAGGAACTAGAAAAAGAAGAACAAAGACAACCCAAAACCAGCCGAAGAAAGGAGATAATAAAAATCAGAGCAGAAATAAATGAAATAGAGAACAGAAAAACTATAGAAAAAATCAATAGAACAAGGAGCTGGTTCTTTGAAAAGATCAACAAAATTGACAAACCCTTGGCAAGACTCACCAAGGAAAAAAGACACAGGACTCAAATAAATAAAATTCAAAATGAAAGAGGAGAGATCACCACAGACATCATAGAAATACAAAGAATTATTGTAGAATACTATGAAAAATTATATGCCACCAAATACAACAATTTAGAAGAAATGGATAAATTCCTAGAACAATACAACCTTCCTAGACTGAGTCATGAAGAAGCAGAAAGCCTAAACAGACCAATCAGCAGGGAGGAAATAGAAAAAAACTATTAAAAATCTCCCCAAAAATAAAAGTCCAGGCCCAGACGGTTATACTAGTGAATTCTATCAAACATTCAAAGAAGACTTGGTTCCTATTCTACTCAAAGTCTTCCAAAAAATTGAAGAAGAAGCAATACTTCCAAACACATTTTATGAGGCCAACATAACCCTCATACCAAAACCTGGCAAGGATGGCACAAAGAAAGAAAACTACAGACCAATATCTCTAATGAACACAGATGCTAAAATACTAAACAAAATACTGGCAAACCGAATACAACAACATATTTAAAAAATAATACATCATGATCAAGTGGGATTCATCCCAGAATCTCAAGGATGGTTCAACTACATGATTCCATACATTGGTGGCACATAAAAACGAGACTAAGAGACTTGGACAAGAGTGTGGTGGTTACCAGGGGTGGGGGGAGGGAGGACATGGGAGGGAGGGAGGGAGAGAGTTAGGGGGAGGGGGAGGGGCACAGAGAACTAGATAGAGGGTGACGGAGGACAATCTGACTTTGGGCGAGGGGTTTGCAACATAATTTGATGACAAAATAACCTAGACATGTTTTCTTTGAATATATGTACCCTGATTTATTAATGTCATCCCATTACCATTAATAAAAATTTATTAAAAAAAAAAAGAAAACAATGTCACCTCATAACTAACCTCACCAACAATAAAAAGAATAAAAAATTACTCTTTACTCATACACGATGCCCTTAGACAAAAAAATACCTACTCGAGCAATGGTCAAAATTTGTAATCATGGCAAAAATGCTCCCAAATATGAATGGCAGCGGAAAAAAATAATATTCTGGTACAGCATCACTCAACCACTCAACACATCTCTCTCTTCAGGGACCGAACCACAACTACTCCGTCTTCTCAGGCCTTTCCCTTTCCTTGCAAAGACAGAAAACTACAACTGTGATGAAGTGACACCCAGTAAGACATAAAGGCAGCAACGAAGACACTTTTTATTTGATGTGTACATTCTCCTCCCAACACCAGCACTCAGGCAGTGACGGTGTGAGAATTAAGAGGCTCGTTTCATGAACCTCCCAGCCTCCTTGTGGTCAGGTCCTGTCTGCTCCCTTCCTCGGACCTCCGGACCCTCCGTGGTGACACAAACGTCTCCCACCCACACGACCTGGGTCACTGTTCCCATGCAGCTCTAAAAATAACTCCTTCCCTCCTACTGCACCCCCGGGATGATGCAGGATGGGGAAACTGAGGCGGAGGTGAGGCAGGAGCCTCTCGCCACGTATCCTCTCGGACCCCCCACCTGACTGTGTCCTCGTGCCCGCCCCACCCTATGAGAAGCTGGAGGACTAAACATGAGACTTTCCTGCGACCCAGCGTGCTCCACTCTGCACTCTCGGCCTTTCCACAAACAAAAGGGAACCCCCCTCCCTACCAAAAACCTCCCAGGTCCCGTGTCCCACCCACCTCCCTCCAAACCTTTCTTTCGGGTCAGGCCTCCTCAGACCCACGTCCGGCACAGAGGACTCTGCTGTCTCTTATTTCACGCCAATCCTCCCATCCGCCCTAAACCCCCCTGCCTGAGCGCCCGCTCCCCAAACCTCTTCCCCAAGCTCCTTGCTCAGCACCTCTCATGCACCCACTCCTCCCAGCCTCCCCAGAGAACAGTCCAGTCCGCCTCTGACCTTGGGCCTGGCACCCTCCCTTCTCGGCCTGGGCGCCTCTCACCCCGACCTGCTCGGACCATGGCCGCGTTCTCGCCTCCTTAACGACCCTCCCCTGGTGCGGCCTAGGCTCTTCCTCCCTCTTCCCGGGGCTGCAGCTCCTTGTCCCTCCGTTTCCCCGTCACCAGTCACAGACTTCCTGCCTTCTCCTCAGCTGCTTGCGCTGCAGGTCACGGTCCCCTTCCTCAGTTTCCATTGCCAAGACCTCCCGCTCAGCCTCGCTGTCCGGAGTCCCGCCCCTCCCGACTCCTGCCACGCAACCGACGTGTAGATGCATCCACACTGTGCACCCGTATGGATGCCACCAAGGGGAGGGGGAAATGTGGGAGGGGCAGCGGTCCAGAGGAACGCCACAATGAGACCTCAGCTGAGGAGGGCTGCCTGGCCACAACATCCCGGGGGTGTGGAGAGCATCCAACAGCCAGGAGAACAGGAACTTTCCCCAAAGTTACTCTGCAACCGGCTGGAGAGGCAACTGTTTCTTTAAGGGTTTTTACATTCACAGCCCTGCTCAGGGACATCCTTCAACCTACCAAAACTTTAACAGTCAGTAACTAGTGTCGATACCAGCACAGACATAGACACCAGCATACAACCGCACAAGACACTCACGATTTCTTGTGGCTTGTGGCTTAGATGACAAATTGAGCAATAAAAAGTTAAAAATGCCACTTTAGGTTCAGGCAACTACTATGCAGCAAAACAACAGAATGCTATCTGGAACAGTCACGAATGATCTGGAAACACTTTCCTTGGAAAAAGCAGCCTGGAGACCAAGACCTAAAGTGCAGAAACTAAATCACGGTGGCTGGCTGCACATAGCGCTGTCCTGTCCGCCCTACATGATGTGCTCGCTCACAAGTCAAGTCAGGTACAAGAAGCAACCAATGGGAATGCCAAGAAACAACTACAGGCAACAACGACTGGTTGTTTCTCCGTGTCTCCCCCAATACACTATCTCTAAACTCAATAAATGAAATATAAGCAACAATACAACTTTCCATACTGCGCCATTGCTCTGCTGTCCCCTTAATGACTGACAGTCTTTCTGCCTCACTTTCTCCTCTCTTCAGTGTTCACACAGGTCCTGTACATGCACACTTGCCACCTGGGAAGCTGCTCAGGTGCACTGTGCTGCCTGGCAACTGTCGACCGACCGTCTAAAGCAGCGAGCAGTGTATGACAAGTGACCTGACTGGACCTGTCCTGGGCATTCTCTGACTGCCAGCAGCACGAGTGCCCTATGGGTCAGATGGGCAGATCCAAAGACCCCTGACTGTGGGGGGAACAACATATATAAAACCTCACCCCAATGAAACCCCTGTAGGCAACTGTCCTTCCCTCATAACTCAATCCTTCCTACTGGTGCTACAATGGAACTAATAACTGACATTCTTCATCTTTCACTTTCCACAACCCACCATCTACAGAACTGCTTCTTACCATGTTGAATGAGTGCCCAATGGAGTATCTCTCAGATGACCCTGAGGGGACACAATATTACTTACAAAAAGCTCCTCATTCTCGGAACACCGTGCCTCCAGACTGTAACTCACAGAACATAATAAAAATACTGTTACTGATTTATCAGTATGTGAACCTGGGACTCTTTGAAGACCCAGCATCAAAAAGCTGAGGTCACTGGATTGGGGAAATGCTCATGCAGCTTGAGTATACAGTGACGGGCTTCAGCATGGCATCATGTACAGGAATCCATGTTCTCTGGATGGAGCCCTTCGTCTGACACAGTCATGGACACCACAGAGGGAAGTTGCATTGACTGTTCCAAACTATTTTGCAAATCAGCAGCACAGGTGCAAGGAATTTTCTCTCAAGTGCTATTAATTCCATATTTCCCCACTAGAGGCAGCAAAATAATGTATCCTTTCCCATTGACCTCTATTCAAGTGATATTCCCCAAATGCAGAATGCATGGCAGCGTGCATCAGAGGGCAACAAGGGATCCCACACTTGAAGAAGAGAGGATCCCAAGCTGATAGATCTCATTCATCAGACTAACAGGAGAAGGCATGACACAAAACAGCACAGCGAAAGTGAGAACCACATGTGCTCAATGGAGGCTCTGGGGAGCACTGCGAGCACCAACAGAGGACCCAGAGCTTTGAAACTAAAAGGCCAGGACATGCTCCTGGCCACAAAGATCAAGACATAAAAACAGGGTGACCCACGCTGATAAAGAAACCCTTCATGCTAGGTTGCATACATCACGATGTAAAAATAGAAGGTCACGCGAACTGAACTCTATGAAAAGCCTCAGATAGACTCACACCAAAAAATACAGTGCACACTGAAAAAAACTGCCCTATGCACTGTAGCCCAGGAAGAATAGACTCTGGAGAAAGGTCTCCCATCTATGTACAAGATGTCAGCAGCACAATAAACTCAGAGAGATGAAGAACAAAGGATACATCCCTCAGCATCAGCTGAATCAGACACAGTGGAAGGGCATGCACCACTGCCTAATAAGGTATTGAGGGAACAAAAAAGGAAGGCAATTGAAATTATTAAATAAGTATCTAAGTAACCTAATAAGGAACTTAAGGGAAAACAAAGGTACAAATAAAGGGAAAAACGAATTAATAGAAAACAAGAAAGTACAAAAGTGAATGAAGAATAACTACATGAACAAATAAGGGAGCCAACTAAAAGAAGTGTTACTTGCAAACAACCACCTATAGGAAGCCAAGGTGAAGAACTGAGACAGAGATTGTGGTCAGAAAGACCCAGAGTCCCAGCAAACTCTGCTGTTCCATACCAGAAAAGGAAACAGAGTGACCCAAAGCAGTCCCTCCCTTTTCCAAAAGAGTATTTCCACATCAGCCCTACAGCAGTTTCCTAAAGTAGCAATGTCACAGCAATCAATCTCTCATAGCCCAGTGTTCCTACCTGGATAAAGAAACAGTCGCTATTGTTCTCTTGAGAATCTTGTCCATTCTCATAGCTGCAGTATAGATCATACATGAAATCAGAAAGTACATGCTGACATCATAATCACTTATTCACTATGTGGGAAATTTCATGGACTTCTAATTATTCAGACAAAACAATAACTACCAACAACAGAATTTCTTTGAAATAGCGCTATTCTCAAAAGGGCACTGGAAAAGCTTCCTTTTTTCAAGTGCCCTCCTCTCATGCGTTTTACTCAAGATCCACAATATCAGGCAGCAGAGGTCAGAGCGATGAGAAGGGATCACACTGTCAAGGACCACACAGCCCTGTCAGGGGACTTTTGATTGATGTCAGTAGTTACAAAGCAATGACCTCAGAAAGTTCACAGCCCAATCACTTAACTTGTTCTTTCCAACCAGACAGTTTGTCAACTATCACTTCCATTTTGAGTGTTAGAAATGAATGAAAGGGGACCAGCGTTGCATGGCGCCACTCTTTTTTTACATAGACAGAGAGACCAAGAGAGGGATAGACGTTGGCAAGTAGAAAGGGAAACAAATAGGAAGCATCTATTCTTTGTTGAGACACCTTACCTGTTCATTGATTGCTTTCTCATATCTGCCATTAAGGGAGGGGACCTACAGTACAGCGAGGAACCTGCTGCTCAAGTCAGGAACCTTGACCTTTAGGACAGTGACCCTTGGGATCAATCCAGTGACCACGGAGTCATGTCAATGATCCCACATTCAAACCACAGAGCCCACAGTACAGCTAAGGAACTTGCGTGCAAGCTGCATAAGCCAGTGCTCAGGCCAGGGATCTCAGGATCTCATCCCAGGGTCCTCTGCATCTCAGTCTCATGATGTATCCAATTTGCCACCACGTGGACAGGAGATAACAGTCTTCATATACAGGGTTGGGTGATCTGGGAGACACATCCTGCGACCATGTCACTAGATCAAGAGGGGGATAGGAAAGCATGCTCGCTGGGAAAACATCAGTGACACATTATGACCACATCCTTCGACTGTGAGGGGAGACAGTACAGGAAGGCAGAATACTGGATGTTGCCAAAGGACCTCAGTCCTACAGTTCTGAGGGATTACAGAGAACATGGAGGTCTGACCCAGGAGCTGACACAAATTCACCCTTAGAGGCTAATCTGCCCTAGGACATGAGCACTAGGACTAGGGAGCACATACATTCAGAGGCACTGGCTGGCAGACGTAAAGGGAGAGATGGCACAACAACTGTTTTGGGACCCCTCCTGAAATCCTGGAATGTGTGGTCAGTGCACGTCCTATGCCTCTGACCGTCCCAACGCAGATCTGCGGGGAATACAGGGGTTCCCTGTCACAACACTGCTATGTCCTCTCATCCTGTGGATGTGTCCCTTGAAGAATCACTAAAACTGCTGACTATACACGTGTAATTCACATTGGCTATAAGGAAAGAATAGGTCCCCCACAAAGGCATCTCCATCCCAACCTCTCTGGGCAAAGAAGACACCCTTCAATGCATTCCAGGGAGGTGAAAATGATCGGGACCCAGGGAGAGCAGGTAAGTGAAACCCCCGACATGTCCTATAGGTGGTGGCACTCATGTAAGAAAATGGAAATATGTATCAGAGTGCAGAAGAACTTGCCCTCTGACGACATATGGGAACCTTCCTCACTGCCCCAGCATTCAGCATGTACAAGCAGGCAGGGGCTCCCTAAGAGTACGGAGGTGTATCTCTGACTCCTATGGAGAGTGGACACTTTACCCCAATAAAAACAGCGCTCCCTTTCCTGCTAACTCAGGGTTGACATAGTGAAAACAGCAGAGTAAAAGGCGAGAGCACAGATGCTTCAAACAACATCTAGTGCTAGTGACCAGGAGGGGCAGGGGGGACTCATACAAGCATTGAGAGGTTTAGACATGAGGACTGGGAAATAATGCACATACCCCACAACTGCAGAAGTGAAGGTACATCCTCCCCTGAGGAAAGTTCTGCCTGGGCTCCCATGGCCCTTGGGCCCCATCACCGCACCTCAGTAACACCTCCCAAGCTGAGAAAGACTTAATGTGCCAGGGACAGTCATACTCAATTTGCATCAAGACAAAGTTAAAAATATGCTTTCAACCAACAAACTCACTGCAGGGTTTATCAAAAAAGCCTATCACAGTATACTGCATTGAACACTATGGAGGGGTTACAGTCCACCAAAGTACCATTCAAAGACCTGACCTTCAAACTCCTCGATACTTGAAAAGAGGAAAATAAAACAAAGTCCCATGGTAACACAACTGCTAGCAGGAAAACCAAGAGCTGTGGGACACATTTTATCCCAAAAAGACCCTTTGAACCAAGAAAGAAGGGCTTTGCAGCACCCAGCACAGAACAGTGATAAAGCACCTTGACGTTCACAGTCAAGGAAAGCTGGGAGAAGCAGACACATGGAATCAATACTCTCAGCACATATAGAATCAATGCACTCAGCAGCTGAAACCCTACAGACGGCAACAAAACTCTATTCCAAATGCGGTATCATCCCCATTTCTGATGGATAACAAGGTTGAAGGAACACATGCAATGAAGCACTATCTGCTCATCCAGGGCAAAGAAATCACATCCAACAATGTGAACAGAGGCTGACACACATTTTACACACAGTTATAGGACCTCAAACCACACAGTCATGCTAAGGGAACCCACCTCAATGACCAAGACAAGTTAGTCACAGGTGAGGTAAATGGACAAACACTGCACTCCCAGACACCCTGGGTAGGAACAGAACTACAAAAATATGAAAAAGTCCACAGAATAAGCACATCAGCAAAGAAGCCAGCAAACAGTGAGAGAGAGGAAAAATCTGACAAGTGAAACTAGGACCATATCTCCAAACAGCCAACCTGATGAAATCCTTTCTGAACTTCATGTGAGAAAGCAAAGGGAAAATAGAACTCTGAAAACCTCAGGTCTCCAACAAACCCAACACCAGTATAATAAAAAAGGAAACTGAAGGAACAAGCACAGCACTTACAGGTCCTGGAAAACCAGAAAAGCAGTAATTTAGGCATGTACAACCTCTGCAGCCATCCATTTCACAGTGACAGCTGCTCATTCTCATCAGCAGTTTGTCATTTTTGGCAAGTGGACTAATCAACAGAAATGTACTTGAAAGGTAATCTCTGCAAATAATTTTATGTTCCTCTTGATGGAGGAAATCTTAAGGGCCTCTCCATATGTCAAAATCCAGCACCAAGAAATCACAGTAAACATACCCCGACAGTAGTGCCACCCCCAATTAGCTCACTGTGCAGCACTCCTTTTACCCTTTTCTATTCCCCCAGATGACCTCTACTAAACAGTGCTTTCAAAGGTACACACCACACACCATGATGGCCAACGTCACAGGGTCACAGTGATCACACCATGACTGTAAACTAGGCCCATAACAGCAGCTCTGGGTCATATGAAATGATAAACAAGCAGTGACACACAAACAACACCGGACTCAATGTCAGAAAGTCACACACACACCCTCAGCTACAGGTCGTCAGCATCCAACTGCAAACAGGTGCACAGACACAATACAGAACATGAAATCTAAAGTTAAGAGAGAAGATGGCAGAGACATATATCAAGCCCTTCTTAGCAGATGACATCCATCAAAGCAGAGTTCAAGGCTACCCAAGGACCGCACCCTGAAACACGGGACTCAAAGGCAGTTCCAAAGCAACCTAGGACACCCGACACTCATACTGAGAATGCACAAATGACCTTACACCACATTCCCCAGCAGGAAACACCCACCAATGTGAGCAATACACCACAGGCAGAGCAGACAGCCTGCTCAGCTGCCCTGTCCAGGACAAAACCAGGTCCTCCTGATTCACACACAACCAGGGCTCTGTCAACATCACATTAAAAAAACAAGTAAAGACCTAGGGGAGGCAGTGACCCACATCCAGTTGGAAACCTTCACCAAGACTAATTGGTACCATGTCAGAGACACTCGTGAACAGAGAAGTCATTGAGCCTCGACATTCCCTCTCAGCCTGCACCTCGACACAGATAAGACCAGCAGACTGAACACAGACGATCACTTTCCCTAAAGAAGTGGAATCTCTTCACGTCATCCCACCTACAGCACCTTCAGAACACAGAAGTGTGACAGCCCTCCATCTACCACGACCATCTCTTCTGAGAATGCAGGGAACAAAGAAAAGCCAATTATTTTCCTCACTACCTTCTCCTCTCTGTGTCCTCTATGGATGATCCCAGCAGAATGGCTAAGTCTATATCAGACATTCACCAGCTGAAACAAACACATTGGAAAAGCAAACGCAGACAACTAATGGAAACAGCAAGTCACTATACCTAATGT
>NW_027095521.1:0-29758 GCF_036850765.1 Saccopteryx bilineata | reverse complement strand
GTGACCTGCAGCGCGAGCAGCTGAGGAGAAGGCAGGAAGTCTGTGACAGTTGACAGGGAAATGGAGAGAAAAGGGGCTGCAGCCCTGGGAAGAGGGAGGAAGAGCCTAGGACCCACCAGGGGAGGGTTGTTAAGGAGGCGAGAATGCGGCCATGGTCCGAGCAGGTCGGGGTGAGAGGCGTTCAGGCCAAGAAGGGAGGGTGCTGGGCCCATGGTCGGAGGCAGATGAAACTGTCCTTTGGGGTCCAGGAAGAGGGGGTACATGACAGGTGCTGGGCAAGGAGCTCGGGGAAGAGGTTTGGGGAGCAGGCACTCAGGCAGGGGGGGTTAGGGCGGATGGGAGGATTGGTGTGAAATGAGAGACAGCAGAGTCCTCTGTGCCAGACGTGGGCCTGAGGAGGTCCCACCCAAAAGAAAGGTTTGGAGGGAGTTGGGCGAAACATGGGACCTTGGAGGTTTTTGGTTGGGAGGGTTCCCTTTTGTTTGTGGAAAGGCCAAGAGAGCTGAGCGGAGCACACTGGGTCGCAGGTGAGTCTAAAGTCCAGTCCTTCAGGTTCTCATGAGACGGGCATGAGGATGTGATCAGGTGGGATGGAGAGTCGGCGTCCGAGTCGGTGGGGGCTTCGAAAGGGTGCGTGGCGAGAGGCTCCTGCCTCACCTCCACCTCAGATTCCCCATCATGCACCGTCCCGGGGTGCGGTAGGAAGGAAGGAGTTATTTTCAGAGCTGCGTGGGAACAGTGACCCAGGTCGTGTGGGTGGGAGTCGTTTGTGTCACCATGGAGGGTCCGGAGGTCTGAGGAAGGGAGCAGACAGGACCTGACTGCCAGGAGGCCGGGAGATTCATGAAACGAGCCTCTTAATTCTCACACCGTCACTGCCTGAGTGCTGGTGTTGGGAGGAGAACATACACATCAAATAAAAAGTGTCTTTATTGCTGCCTTTAAGTCTTACTGGGTGTCACTTTGTCACAGTTGTAGTTTTCTGTCTTTGCAAGGAAAAGGAAAGACCTGAGAAGATGGAGTAGTTGTGGTTCGGTCCCTGAAAAGAGAGACGTGTTGAGTGGTTGAGTGATGCTCTACCAGAATATTATTTTTTTCTGCTGCCGTTCATATTTGGGAGCATTTTTGCCATGATTACAAATTTTGACCATTGCTCGAGTAGGTATTTTTTTATCTAAGGACATCGTGTATGAGTAAAGAGTAATTTTTTATTTTTTTTATTGTTGGTGAGGTTATGAGGCGACACTGTTTTCATTTCCCGAGGTTCATTGGTAAAACAACTTGAATGTGGAGGTCAAGGGAAGAGACTCTGAGCCTTCTACGAAGGAGGTGCTAGCCCGTGGGTTTGGGGAGGTGGGTTGTCGGGAGCCGATCAACAACTGCTGGCTGACAAGGTCACAGCAGGAGAAGACCCACAACTGCTGGCTGACAAGGCCACAGCAGAAGAAGATCAAAAATTGCTGACTGACAAACTCACAGCAGAGAAGGCCAATGTCTGCTGGTTGAAAAATTCACTGCAGTGAATACCAATGGCTGCAGGTTGACAAAGTCACCACAAAGGAATGGCACAATGATACTTCCCCCTTTGACTTTTTGAATTAATCTGGCCTTATATCCCCCCTTCTCTGGGTGTGTGCTATTATTTATGGTACAGGAATAATAGTATTGTGCTTTCCCTGTAGATTCATAGTAATTTTTTTGGAAATGAGACAGAGGGTGTGAGTAACACAGAAAAGCCTGTAAGCCCCTTGAACTGGGCTCATAAACATAAGAGGCTGGCTATTATATCCCTCATAAAGGGTTAAGTTTGTAGGAGGATTTATTCTTATTAATCATGTTAGAAAGAATAGATTGTGACTTGTGAATGTGTAGGAGGCAGTGGCTGTGCACAGAACACCTTTCGGCCTTGACTTAATTCATCATTTTTCCTCCCTAGCCTTTTCATGTGATACAGTAGAGAAACTTTTCTTTCTTCTTGCTTACCTGACCTGGAGATGGTGGAACACTCTGAGAAGAATATAGTTAAAACTTAACTAGTGTGTGAATATAGTAAATAAATAAAATTTGACTATACAATAGAATCTTAGGTAAGGTGTAATGGAATGGCCCATTGCATGGCCTGGGATGGGAACGCAGTCGGCAAGAAAAGAATGTTTTGCTAAGAGACTTGTTTTATGACTGAAGGCAGTTGCTGGGCTTTCTCAGTGAGATACTCTCATGAGCTTTATGTACTTTCCAAGATTTTTCCTTCAGATAATGAAAAGAGGGCATTTGGCGCCTGAACAGGGAACCACAGTTGAGCCCCCCACATTTTTGCGGGATGGCTAGGACTCCACTCAGGGTGCTGCAGACCCCCCTGTAAGAAAGACAGGGTGAGGATAGGTGAAGGATTACAGAACTTAAGATTTTGAGAAGTCATGGGCCATACTGAGTCTAAGGAAAGAAGACTCTGTATAGAAGTCATTCAGTATACACTTTTCTTAAAAGGAGTTAGTGTTTCCCCTCAACAAGTAGCTTGTTTTCTGTATTTCATACAAGAATGTTCTCCATGATTTCCAGATGAGGGAATGCTTAGTTTCATGACATGGGCTAAAGTTGGAGAAGATTTAAAACTTTACTATGAGATACATGGACCAGAAAGGGTCCCAGTTGATACATTTGCTTTATGGAGCTTGATTAAAGATGCCTTAAATCCAGAACATGAGATACATAAATTCTCTAAGGCAACTGCTCCTCCAAAAGAAGAGACTCTGTTAATTAGAAATAGAAGGCAGTCTCAAGATAGTACAGATTATAGTATGGCCTCTTTAAAATTAAGTAAACATCAGGATGATAGTGAATATCATTTATCTCCATCTGATGAGGCTGAATTAGAAGATGAGGCAGCTAAATATAACAGGGATAACGAGAATTGGAAGTCAGAAACAGTCTTGCCCATATTATATCCCCCCAAAACTGACAAAAAGGATAAAAATAAGGTTATTAGTAGGTCTTTGCCTCTACCAGTACAATCACCAGATGTTAATGAAAAGAAAAAATCATCAGGGTTAACAAGGTTGCAGAAGGCAATTCAAGCTTCTTGCGACCAAGAAGAAACTGATTTGGCATTATGTTTTCCTGTGGCTGTGGCTGGTGAATTTGATGATGAGGAGGTTTCTACATGGGAGCCGCTTTCTTATAAATTATTGAAAGAGTTGAAAATGGCTTGCAGTCAATATGGACCCACCTCTCCATATATTATGTCTTTGGTGGAAACAGTTTCTCATAATTGAGAAACTCCTTATGATTGGAAACAAGTCGCCAAAGCTCGTTTATCTAGAGAAAATTATCTGCTTTGGAATGCAAAATATGAGAAGCAAGCCTCTTGTGGGGGTTGAAATGGAGGGATTTCGGCTACCTGTTGTAGCAGCTATTAGAATTTAAGAATGATTAGAGACTGAGATGAGTTTTAAAGTTGTGTTATTATCTGATTTTCTTTAGTAAATAGAAGGACTTAAGAGTTTGGAAAAATTACAGTTTTTTCTGTTTTCCTCTTTCTCTCAATTCATTTTATTTCTTTCCTGCTCTATGCCTGAAAAGAGGGCAAAGGGAACACCTGTTTGGATATGCCTAAACAGAATCTCATAAACGGCCATTCTCGAAACTTTTCAAGAGAGAGTTCTGTTTGGTTTCTATCCTTTATGTTCCTTTCAAAATTGCCCTGTGTAAAGATCACGCAGGCCATATTCTAATCTCTAAAATCCTGGGTTTCTCTCTAATTTGTCTGATTTGTCTACTTTGTCCGACTCTTGTTTGTGTTTGGTCTTTGTTTAATGTTGTCTAAATGTGATTTTTTAAGTTCTTGCATGCAAAAATTGAATATGCCGGCTCTAATATTTATAAATATATCATCCCTACAAATTTATAATTTTAATTGAAACAAGTAAAGTGCGCTCATTTAAATTTAAATAGAATGAAATATGAATCCTAAAGATTTGTTGATTTTGACTAAACTGCTTCAAGTTTCAGGCTCTTTGCTGCCACTGCAGAGCATAAAGCAGAGTAGATTTGCCTAACAAAGGTGTAGATTTTATTAATATAGAAAAATACTAAAAGTCACACTAGAATTTTCCAGCTTTAACGTGTTCTTTAAATTGCCTGTTAATTAATGGAGTAGAAATGTTTCTATGAATATAAGAAACTCGTATACTGGAACTCCTACAAATCTTCTTTATCATGCTTCTTACTTTAAAATTTTTCTTTTGAATGCTGATATACAGGATTATTCAACAGCTGAGAGACGCTGGAGTCCTACAGAAAATGCTGAACCAGTTTGTCCTGCAAACTTTTACTCTCTTTTGTTTGATCCAGATAATAATGCTGTTTTGTCTTTTTCCAAATAGCTCCAGATATATGGAAATGATTTATATAGGCGAATAAGAACCCTCAAACCCCTCACCAGTTGCAGTGCCTCATGGCTACAGTGTAATTGTTATAGATTTACAGGACTGATGTTTTTTTTTTTTCTGAAGCTGGAAATGGGGAGAGACAGTCAGACAGACTCCCGCATGCGCCCGACAGGGATCCACCTGGCACACCCACCAGGGGCGATGCTCTGCCCACCAGGGGGCCATGCTCTGCTCCTCTCGGCGTCACTCCACCACAACCAGAGCCACTCCAGCACCTGGGCCAGAGGCCAAGGAGCCATCCACAGTGCCTGGGCCATCTTTGCTCCAATGGAGCCTTGGCTGCGGGAGGGGAAGAGAGAGACAGAGAGGAAGGGGGGGTGGAGAAGCAAATGGGCGCTTCTCCTATGTGCCCTGGCCGGGAATCAAACTCAGGTCCCCCACACGCCAGGCCAATGCTCTACCGCTGAGCTAACCGGCCAGGGCACAGGACGGCTTTTTACTATACCATTAGCTACACAGGATTGTCAAAGGTTTGCATTTAGTCTGCCATCAGAAAAATTTTTTTTAAATAAATTTTTATTAATTGTAATGGGATGACATTAATAAATCAGGGTACATATATTCAAAGAAAACATGTCTAGGTTATTTTATCATTCTATTGTGTTGCATACCCCTCACCCAAAGTCAGATTGTCCTCCGCCACCCTCTATCTAGTTCTCTGTGCCCCTCCCCCTCCCCCTAACTCAGAAAATTTTAAACAACCTTATGAGAGATATCAGTGGAAAGTATTACCCCAGGGAATGAAAAACAGTCCCACGCTTTGTCAAAAATTTGTGGATCAAGCTTTAGATCCAATACGAATAAAATATCCTGATCTTTATTTAATTCACTATATGGATGACATTTTGCTTGCTCTGCCTGATTGGGAAAAATTGCATAATATTTTACAAGAAACAACTCAGACTTTACAGAATTTTGGATTAAAAATTTCCCCTGAAAAAATCCAAGTACAGCCACCTTTTAATTACTTGGGACGTGTTCTGTCTACAGATATTGTCAGTCCACAAAAGCTACAATTAAGAAAAAATTATTTAAAAACTCTAAATGACTATCAAAAAATATTAGGAGACATTAATTGGATTAGACCCTATTTGAAATGAACTACAGCAGAGCTTAAGCCATTGTTTGAAATTTTCTTTTTTTTAATTTCTTTTTATTTTTATTTTTTCTGAAGCTAAAAACGGGGAGAGACAGTCAGATAGACTTCCGCATGCACCCGACCCGGATCCACCCAGCACGCCCACCAGGGGGTGATGCTCTGCCCACCAGGGGGCGATGCTCTGCCCCTCTGGGGCATCACTCTGTTGTGACCAGAGCCACTCTAACGCCTGGGGCAGAGACCAAGGAGCCATCCCCAGCACCCGGGCCATCTTTGCTCCAATGGAGCCTCGGCTGCAGGAGCGGAATAGACAGAGAGGAAGGAGAGGGGGAGGGGTGGAGAAGCAGATGGGCGATTCTCCTGTGTGCCCTGGCCAGGAATCAAACCCAGGACTTCTTCACACCAGGCCGACACTCTACCACTGAGCAAACCAGCCAGGGCCTCATTGTTTGATATTTTGAGAGAAAATTCTGATCCAACTTCTCCTCGAGAGCTCACAGAAGAAGCGGCAAAAGCTCTTAGAAAAATAGAAGAAGTAATTAATAATCGACATTTAGTCAGAGTTATTATAGAGGAACCATGGCAGCTTGTGATTTTAGCCACTGAACACACTCCTACCAGATGTTTGTGGCAGAATGGCCCTCTAGAGTGGCTTCACTTACCTGTCTCTCACAAGAAAGTTATTATGCCCTATACTGATTTGGTGGCTATTCTTATAAATAAAGGAAGAAACCGCAGCAGAAAGTTGTTTGGTAAAGAAATGATGGGAGGATGATGTCAGAGTAATGGCGGAGTAGGAAGCGATACCGATAAATCTCCCCCAAAACTCAACAAGATCTTCAACCAGAAACAGAAAAACCTATACTTGGAGCCTCCAGATGCTTCGCAATACACCCGAAGGTATGGTCGAGTGAAAAATTGGCTAAATATATAACCAAACCCTGAAGGAAATAGGGAGTAAGAAATGCTCCGCCTTCCTCACTAACCTAAACAGGGCGGCTTTCTCTGGTAACTGTGAATATAGAAACTGAGGCGGGCAAAGGGGGTGAATACATCCAGGCTGTGGCACAAAGGGCTGAACCAGGCTGTGGCACGGAGATCCTAGCCGAGGAAAAACTGATCCTCTGGCAAGCCGGGCAATACAAGCTAACACTCGTGCCAAACCCAAACAAAGAAAGACAAGCGGGGCAGCCATTTTACCCGTTCTCCTGGTTGGTGCGCAGTTAGTGGGCGAGAGATTTCTTCTTAAGCCCGGAAGTGGGTGTCCGTGTTACCCCACAGAGAGGCAGGGTCAGAGGCCTTTCTGTGGGCCAAAAGCAGAATCTCTGGGCAGCCCCAGCGCCCTGGGAAAGCCGCGCATGGGAGGGAGCAAGAACTAATTCCAACGGTGGAAATTTTCCATGCTGGTGAGGGTTTCACTCAGAGGGAAACGCGGCCAGCCTCATATCCTGGTGTGCGCGCGCAGATAAGAAGTGAGCGATTCCTCCGAGTGCCTCAGCAGTGTGCGCCTGTGTTATCGCACAGAGGGGCAGAGTCAGGGGCCTTTGTGTGGGCAAAAGCGGAATCTCGGGCCACCCCAGCGCCTTGCAAAAGCCGCGCACGGGGACGGAGCGAGAACGAATTCCAATGCTGCAACTTTTCCATGCGGTTGGGGGTTTCACTCAGAGCGTGAGACTGCTGGCCGGATATCCTGGTCTGCGCGCGCAGATAGTGAATGAGAGTTTCCTCCAAGCACCCCGGAAGTGGGCGCCCGCCTGTGTTATCGGACAGAGTGGCAGAGCCAGAGGTCTTTGAGTGGGTGGAAAGCCCGCCTGATTATGCTAGCAGCTCTGACTGACTGAGCCTTACCCAGAGCCCTGTGCTGAGTGGGAATAGAGTGGGGAGTTGTCAGCTCTTTGAACCTCTTACTATCTAGGAAGAGGCAGCAGCAACCCCATAGCTGGATTATCAGGCTACTAATTGAGGAAGAAAAGACTAGGAGAAAGGCTCCAGGAACACGGACTCTCTCACTGTCGGAGCCTATAAATGCTAATGAGCCTCGACTCCCAACGAGACTAAAGCACAATACATGACATTGCCATAGAGACTTATCAACTGCAAACCTCTACCTGAGCGTGCCAAAGGGGCAGAACCAGGGGTACAGAGTCACTGACCAGGAAGAGGGAGAGAAAAGAAAAAGCAAGAAGATAACCTCTCAAAATCAAGAATAATCTGCTGACTTTATAACCTATCCCATTTTATTATATTTGTTCGTTTGTTTCTCTTATCTGCATTCTTGATACTTTTTTTCCTCCTCCAATTTGGCCGATTAACTCTCTGCTGGTCTTACTCTCTCCTCTCCTTGAACTACACTACCCATAAGTGTTACATCTCCCATTATCTTTTTTCTCCTCTTCCTTTCTCTCTATGAGGGTTGCACTCCAAAACCCTTAACTCTCTCTCTCTCCTTTCTTTTTTCTTCTTTTAGTGGTTCCTTCTTTTTTCTCTCTCTCTCTTTCCTTTCTCCCTCTATATTAGTTTCTTCCTTTCTCCTTTACATCTCCTCTCATTCAAACCTCAATAACAAACAAATTATCTTATCTGGGACTCAAACTTATGTTTGTGGTATTTTGGGGGGTTTTTACCTCACCTTTTTAACTCACTAGCAGTGCTCCCTTCCCTGGCTCTCCATTTTATCTAGTTCTTGTTCCACTAAATACAATAGTATTTTTTTAATTTGTCCCCCCATTTTTCTGTTTTCCTCTTATTCCTCTCATCATAACTCTTAAACAACCAACACCTAAAAGTAAATCATTTTATTCTTGACCCAAATTTTTTTCTTATTTGCTTTTTGTGGGTCCATACCCCCCTTTTTCTTTTTCTTTTTTTTTGCCCCTTTATTACTTTTCCCCAATTCAGGCCCTCCATCACAGGCATTGTTTGTTATAATTCACAGTTCACCACAAGATTTTCTCAAGAAAAAGGGGAGAGGAGAGGAAAAAAGGAGGGGGGGAATAATTTCCTTTTTTAAAAAATTATTATTTTATTTTATTTTTATTTCATTATTAATTTTTTTTTAAAAAAAACAACTCTTTTTGATTTTTTATTTTTTTAACTTTTTATTCTTTATTAAATCTCATTAATACTATCAACAAAACCACCCTCAGATGCCATTAAGGAAGAGAAAATCGAATATCATGGATACAAAAGAAAGAGAGGTAACACAGCTAGATGAGGAAAAATCTATGGAGAAAAAATTTAATATATTGGAAACCTTGGAGCTAAATGACAGAGAATTCAAAATAGAAATCCTAAAAATCCTACAAGATATACAAGAAAACACAGAAAGGCAATTTAGGGAGATCAGAAAACAACTCAAAGAACACAAAGAATATATCCAAAGAAATTGAAACTATAAATACAAATCAAACAGAGATGAAAAACTCAATTCGCGAGCTGAAAAACGAAGTAACAAGCTTAGCTAATAGAACAGGTCAGATAGAAGAGAGGATTAGTGAAATAGAAGACAAGCAACTTGAGGCACAACAGAGAGAAGAAGAAAGAGACTCAAAAATTAAAAAAAATGAGATAGCCCTACAAGAATTATCTGACTCCATCAAAAAGAATAACATAAGAATAATAGGTATATCAGAGGGAGAAGAGAGAGAAAATGGAATGGAGAACATACTCAAACAAATAATAGATGAGAACTTCCCAAGCCTGTGGAAAGAACTAAAGCCCCAAATTCAAGAAGCAAACAGAACTCTGAGTTTTCTTAACCCCAACAAACCTACTCCAAGGCATATCATAATGAAATTGACACAAACCAACAGCAAAGAAAAAATTCTCAAGGCAGCCAGGGAAAAGAAGAATACAACATGTAAAGGAAGGCCCATTAGATTATCATCAGATTTCTCACCAGAAACTCTACAGGCTAGAAGAGAGTGGACCCCAATATTTAAAGACCTGAAAGAGAGGAACTTTCAGCCACGAATACTATACCCATCAAAGCTATCCTTCAAATATGAAGGAGAAATAAAAACAATCACAGATACAGAAAAGATGGGGAAATTTATCATCAGAAAACCCCCACTCCAGGAATTACTAAAGGGGATTCTCCAATCAGATACAAAGAACAAAAAAAAAAACAGAGCCACAGGTAAAAACTCCAAGAAGAACACAATAAAACCAAATTTAAACTGTGACAACAACAAAAAGAAAGAGGGGGAGAAGATGGAGATTAACAGTAGCAAAAAACGATGGAGTGCAAAAGTACTCACAAAATAGTTCGCTATAATGAACAGGGTAGGGACCCTTTTCAATACTCAAAGGTAACCACCATTGAAAAAACCTCCACAGAAGCACATGAGATAAAAAAGATAGCAACAGTGAAAAGATGTATGGAATACAACCAAATAAAAACAAAAGATAGAAAAATGAAAGAGAAGGATCAAACAAGACACAAAACTAACAGAAAGCAAGATATAAAATGGCAATAGACAACTCACAAGTATCAATAATTACACTAAATGTAAACAGATTAAACTCACCAATAAAAAGGCACAGAGTAGCAGAATGGATTAAAAAAGAAAATCCAACTGTATGCTGCCTACAGGAAACTCATCTAAGTGACAAGGATACAAACAAATTCAAAGTGAAAGGCTGGAAAACAATACTCCAAGCAAATAACATCCAAAAAAAAGCAGGTGTAGCAATACTCATATTGGATAATGCTGACTAAAAGACAGGAAAAGTACTCAGAGATAAAAATGGCCATTTCATAATGGCTAAGGGGACACTGAATCAAGAAGACATAACAATTCTTAATATATATGCACCAAACCAAGGAGCACCAAAATATATAAGACAGCTACTTATTGATCTTAAAACAAAAACTGACAAAAATACAATCATACTTGGAGACCTCAATACACCGCTGATGGCTCTAGATCGGTCATCCAAACAGAGAATCAACAAAGACATAGTGGCCTTAAACAAAACACTAGAGCACCTGGATATGATAGACATCTACAGGACATTTCATCCCAAAGTGACTGAGTATACATTTTTCTCCAGTGTACATGGATCATTCTCAAGAATTGACCATATGTTGGGCCACAAAAACAACATCAGCAAATTCAGAAAAATTGAAGTTGTACCAAGCATATTTTCTGATCATAAAGCCTTGAAACTAGAATTCAACTGCAAAAAAGAGGAAAAAAATTCCACAAAAATGTGGAAACTAAACAACATACTTTTAAAAAATGAATGGGTCAAAGAAGAAATAAGTTCAGAGATCAAAAGATATATACAGACTAATGAAAATGACAATACAACATATCAGAATCTATGGGATGCAGCAATAGCAGTGATAAGAGGGAAGTTCATATCACTTCAGGCATATATGAACAAACAAGAGAGAGCCCAAGTGAACCACTTAACTTCCCACCTTAAGGAACTAGAAAAAGAAGAACAAAGACAACCCAAAACTAGCCGAAGAAAGGAGATAATAGAAATCAGAGCAGAAATAAATGAATTAGAGAACAGAAAAACTATAGAAAAAATTAATAGAACAAGGAGCTGGTTCTTTGAAAAGATCAACAAAATTGACAAACCCTTGGCAAGACTTACCAAGGAAAAAAGAGAAAGAACTCATATAAACAAAATCCAAAATGAAAGAGGGGAAATCACCACGGACACCCTAGGTATACAAAGAATTATTGGAGAATACTATGAAAAACTTTATGCCACTAAATTCAACAACCTAGAAGAAATGGATAAATTCCTAGAACAATACAACCTTCCTAGACTGAGTCAAGAAGAAGCAGAAAGCCTAAACAGACCTATTAGTAGAGAAGAAATAGAAAAAAACATTAAAAACGTCCCCAAAAATAAAAGTCCAGGCCCTGACGGCTATACCAGCGAATTTTATCAAACATTCAAAGAAGACTTGGTTCCTATTCTACTCAAAGTCTTCCAAAAAATTGAAGAAGAAGCAATACTACCAAACACATTTTATGAGGCCAACATAACCCTCATACCAAAACCAGGCAAGGATGGCACAAAAAAAGAAAACTACAGACCAATATCTCTAATGAATACAGATGCTAAAATACTAAACAAAATACTAGCAAATAGAATAGAACAACATATTAAAAAAATAATACATCATGATCAAGTGGGATTCATTCCAGAATCTCAAGGATGGTTCAACATATGTAAAACGGTTAACGTAATACACCATATCAACAAAACAAAGAACAAAAACCACATGATCTTATCAATAGACGCAGAAAAGGCTTTTGATAAAATACAACACAATTTTATGTTTAAGACTCTCAACAAAATGGGTATAGAAGGAAAATATCTCAACATGATAAAGGCCATATATGATAAACCATCAGCTAACATCATATTAAATGGCACAAAACTGAAGGCTTTCCCCCTTAAATCAGGAACAAGACAGGGTTGTCCACTCTCTCCACTCTTATTTAATGTGGTACTAGAAGTTCTAACCAGAGCAATCAGACAAGACAAAGAAATAAAATGCATCCATATCGGAAAAGAAGAAGTAAATGTATCACTTTTTGCAGATGATATGATCCTATACATCGAAAACCCCAAAGAATCCACAAAAAGACTACTAGAAACAATAAGCCAATACAGTAAGGTCGCGGGATACAAAATTAACATACAGAAGTCAATAGCCTTTCTATATGCCAACAATGAAACAATTCAGAACAAACTCAAAAGAATAATCCCCTTCACGATTGCAACAAAAAAAATAAAATACTTAGGAATAAACATAACAAAGAATGTAAAGGACTTATATAATGAAAACTATAAACCATTTTTAAGGGAAATTGAAAAAGATATAATGAGATGGAAGAATATACCTTGTTCTTGGCTAGGAAGAATAAATATAATCAAGATGGCTATATTACCCAAAGCAATATACAAATTTAATGCAATTCCCATCAAACTTCCAATGACGTTTTTTTAAAGAAATAGAGCAAAAAATCATCAGATTTATATGGAACTATAAAAAACCCCGAATAGCCAAAGCAATCCTAAAGAAAAAGAATGAAGCTGGGGACATTACAATACCAGACTTCAAACTCTATTATAGGGCCACGACAATCAAAACAGCATGGTATTGGCAGAAAAATAGACACTCAGACCAATGGAACAGAATAGAAAGTCCAGAAATAAAACCACATATATATAGTCAAATAATTTTTGATAAAGGGGCCAACAACACACAATGGAGAAAAGAAAGCCTCTTCAATAAATGGTGCTGGGAAAACTGGAAAGCCACATGCAAAAGAATGAAACTGGACTACAGTCTCTCTCCCTGTACAAAAATTAACTCAAAATGGATCAAAGATCTAAACATAAGACCTGAAACAATTAAGTACATAGAAGAAGACATAGGTACTCAACTCATGGACCTGGGTTTTAAAGAGCATTTTATGAATTTGACTCCAATGGCAAGAGAAGTGAAGGCAAAAATTAATGAATGGGACTACATCAGACTAAGAAGTTTTTGCTCAGCAAGAGAAACTGATAACAAAATAAACAGAAAGCCAACTAAATGGGAAATGATATTTTCAAACAATAGCTCAGATAAGGGCCTAATATCCAAAATATACAAAGAACTCATAAAACTCAACAACAAACAAACAAACAATCCCATAAAAAAATGGGAAGAGGATATAAACAGACACTTTTCCCATGAAGAAATACAAATGGCCAACAGATATATGAAAAGATGCTCATCTTCTTTAGCTATTAGAGAAATGCAAATCAAAACGGCAATGAGATACCACCTCACACCTGTTCGATTAGCTATTATTAGCAAGACAGGAAATAGCAAATGTTGGAGAGGCTGTGGAGAAAAAGGAACCCTCATACACTGTTGGTGGGAATGTAAAGTAGTACAACCATTATGGAAGAAAGTATGGTGGTTCCTCAAAAAACTGAAAATAGAACTACCTTATGACCCAGCAATCCCTCTACTGGGTATATACCCCCAAAACTCAGAAACATTGATACGTAAAGACACATGCAGCCCCATGTTTATTGCAGCATTGTTCACAGTGGCCAGGACATGGAAACAACAAAAAAGCCCGTCAACAGATGACTGGATAAAGAAGATGTGGCACATATACACTATGGAATACTACTCAGCCATAAGAAATGATGACATCGGAACATTTACAGCAAAATGGTGGGATCTTGATAACATGATACGAAGCGAAATAAGTAAATCAGAAAAAACCAGGAACTGCATTATTCCATATGTAGGTGGGACATAAAAGTGAAACTGAGAGACATTGATAAGGGTGTGGTGGTTACGGGGGGGAGGGGGGAATGGGAGAGGGAAAGGGGGAGGGGGAGGGGCACAGAGAGAACAAGATAGAGGGTGACGGAGGACAATCTTACTTTGGGTGATGGGTATGCAACATGATTGAACGACAAGATACCCTGGACTTGTTATCTTTGAATATATGTATCCTGATTTATTGATGTCACCCCATTAAAAAAATAAAATTATTAAAAAAAATGATGGAAGTCATTGTTCCTTATAATAAGGATCAATTTCAAGCATTATTACAGCTAAATTCAGAATGGCAAATTGCTTTTAGTAATTTTACAGGGCAGGTTTTATTTCATCTTCTGGCTCACCCACTGCTGCAATTTCTAAAAAGACAATCAGTAATTTTTCCCACTAAGACTTCTAGAAATCCACTGCACCAGCAGCTGCACTGGTTTTTACTGATGGCTCATCTAATGGTAAAGCTGTAACAATTATAGGGAATGAGCATATTATCACTGAAACTCAGGAGAAATCAGCGCAAAAAACAGAAATTATTGCTGTTATAACAGCATTTCAAAAATTGAAACATGTTCCCTTTAATTTGTTCACTGATTCACAGTATATAGTTAAAATGTTTCCTCACATTAAAACTGCTTCTTTGCCACATCATCTAACTACTATTTTTTCATTTTTAAGCAGACTACAAAAGCAGATTCATTCCAGAACTCTTCTTTCTTTATTGGCCACATTCACTCTCACACTTCTATTCCAGGACCACTACAAGAAAGGAATCATCTTGCTGATTTTTTTACACAGCAGAAAGCAGTGTTTACAGAAGTAGAGGAAGCTAAACTTTCACATGATTTACATCACCAGAATGCATCTGCACTCCGATGGCAGTTTCAACTACCTCGTGAAGCTGCTTGAGCTATCGTGCATAGCTGTAATACTTGCCCTACTCACTTTTCTAATTGTAGTTTTGGAGTTAACCCATGAGGACTCCAACCCAATGACCTTTGGCAGATGGATGTCTGTCATATTCCATCTTTTGGCAAACTTTGCTATGTACATGTTTGTGCTAATACCTTTTCAAATGTTGCTTGTACTGCACAAACTGGAGAGGCCTTTAAGAATGTAGTACAACATCTTTTTCACTGCTTTGCTATTCTAGGAATGCCAAAGGCTATTAAAACTGATAATGTTCCAGTATATACATCAGCTGCCTTTAAAAGGTTTTGTAACACCTTTAATATCTCACATATTACTGGCATCCCTTACAATCCACAGAGACAAGGTATAGTAGAAAGGACTCATCAGACCCTGAAAAAATGCAGATTCAAAAACTACATAAAGGTGAGTTAAAGTATAGTTCCCCATATCAGCTTTTAAATCATGCTTTGTTTGTTATTAACTATCTTAATTCAGATTATCAAGGCCACATTTGCATGCTGAGACACTGGAATCTGGATTTGGATAAGCCTAAACCAATGGCAAAGTGGAAGGATTTATTGACAGGTCAATGGAAGGGACCAGATGTAATTCTAACCTAGGGGAGAGGGTATGCTTGTATATTTCCACAGGATGCTGACTAGCCTCGCTGGATCCCAGACCATCTGATTCGCCATGTCTCACTAGAGGCCTTCGCTGCCACTGCTGCCCCCTCCCACCCAGAAGGAGACTCCTGTGCCACCCATATCACCAGTGACTTTCCAGCAAAGGCCATCAAGGAGCTCTCCGTATGATCCTGTTACTTGAGTGATGCAGCAATTGTCACTACAGGAAGCTAGACAACCTCCCTATCATAGTCAACGTATGGCTCACTCTACTCGAACTGTCAACCCACCAACCTGGGACCAGTTGAAGGCATTGTCTGAGAGGGCTAATTTAATTTGTCATCGACAAAATATGCATCGTAACCCTGTTAATAAGTTTATTGCTATGCTAGCTGTACTTTCAATTCAGGTACTTAATGTTGAGGCTATTGGACAAAACAAATCTTATTGGGCTTATATTCCAAATCCACCATTAATTAAGCCTGTTATGTGGGGAAGAGATGATATACCTGTGTTTAATAATCATACTAAGTTTTTGGGAGGATCATCTAGTTCTTTTATTATGCATAAAACTGATTCAAATTTCTCATTTCATGGAAAAACGGATAATGTACCTATATTTTTTATGTTTAATAATACTCGCAAGATTTCTGGGTGTTTTCCTATTACACTTAAGACTATTTTGACTGACTCTCCTAAAAGTAATAAACCTGGACACATTACAAGAGACTTATGGTCTCTCACAATTTTAATGCCTGGAGGCCCTGACACCCATGAGTATAATCCTGTTACATTGCCTCCTACAGGATTTCACCCATGTAAACTTTATCCTCCAAAAAGGCAACTCAAGAGCCTTACTGGTGGTCTGTGGAGAATAGATTTGGTTTTCTTCTATGGTAAGAATGTGCATATTACAATTATATGAATTATACTGCATATGCTGTTAATTTCTCTGTTCAAGATTGGTCTAGTCCTTATTTTGAATATGATTATAGAAAATTAGTGCAGGAAATAAAAGACATTTACAATTGGTCAAATAAATATAATCCTTTAAATAAAATCATCACATGTTGGCAGTCTGCTGGATGGATACCTGCACAGCTGACTTATCAGGATGTATCAACCACCAGGTATCAAACAAAGCTTTGGCAGCTAATTGCAGCTGCTGCACCAGCATATTTGGTTAGGCCTTACCCTTATCCTGTTCAGAATATTTTTGTTCAGGCTTGTGTACAGGCTCCTTATGTATTCTTGATTGCTACAATGTACAGTAATCTTTATGTTAGCACTTATAATTCTATATTTAGCATTTCCTGCTCTCGCTGTGTTTTAACAAACTGTATATCTTATGACACCAAAGCTCAAGTCATATTTATTCTGCAGCAGCCACCTTATGTGATGTTACCTGTTAGTCTGTCTCAGCCTTGGTATGATGACCCAGGGCTGCATGCACTACAGGCTGCTTCTGAAGCACTTGCTCGCCATTGAGGAAAGTGATTTGTTGCCGAATTGATTTTGGGAATTACTGCTCTTATTGCTATTATAGGATTTGTAGCTGCTTCCACCACTGCTTTAGCTCAATCAGTTCACACTGCAAATCATGTAAATAGTTTATCTCATAGTATATCTCTTGCATTAGCAGTACAGGAGACTATAGATAGGAAGTTAGAGATGAAAGTGAATTCTTTAGAGGAGGCTTTTATTCATATAGGTAATGAGCTGTTAGCTATAAAGGCTAGGATGACTCTTAGATGCCATGCAGGATTCAGGTGGATATGTGTGACTTCTTTAGAATACAATCAGTCTATCATAGCATGGAATAATATACAGAATCATTTGTTAGGTGTATGGAATAATAGTGATATTAGTTTAGATTTGAAGGAATTACATCAGCAGATACAAAACTTAGGACATTCAGGCTCTTTAGTCTCTGCCTCAGAAGTAGCTGATCAATTTGTTGAAAACATTAAAAGTATGTTTTCTATGCATGGCCTGACCTCTTTGGCTACTTGTAAGGCCAGTGGCCACAGCCAGGGCCCCCATCAAAGCAGCCCAGCCCATGCAGGTTCACATTGGATTCGGATGGTCGGTAAAGAAACAACGGAGCCAAAAACTGATGGGCTGTAATCTTTAATTCTAGCTTGCACCCGGCGCGCAAGTAAAAACACACACTGGACTCCAAACCCCACTCACATTCAGTGCTCACAAAGCTACTGACTTATCGAAGTTTCCTAGAATTAAAGGTTTCTAGCTCACCAGCCTTATTCTCCTTAGTTCCCCATCTCCTTCCTTATCCCAGATACAAACACTACACAAACTGGCATCTCACTCAACACTCTGCCATCTTGGCTGATTCTCCTGGCCACATGGCCTCTTTCTGCTCTCTGCTCTGCTCCCTCTGCTCTCTCATGCTAATCATCCCAGGAATCAAGAGAACAAACTCTCGTTCTGCCCCCATTTTATAGTGTAGATTCAAACCCTTTAATCCAATATACAAAATAGGGAAGTCTCTAATACAAAGTCACTTCTCTGAGGCATGATTGGATTGTACCACCCTACATCAAAAAGGGTGGGAAAGGCTTAATTCCAAAACTTATACCCAGGCTACAATGATCCTGCCTGCCCCCAACACACATTAATATCTCCTGGGCAATGGCCTCCATGTGGGCAGCACCATTTTTTAACAAAGTGAGCATAATACATATTTTATCTGTCCAACAATCCACCACTATGCTCACTTTACTACCCACAATCTATACCACTGGCATCCCTGTGCAAGGAAATTAGAACATTACACAAATTACAACAGCAAAATCATACAGTTTCAACAATTACAAAGATACACTTCACCAGTCTCTGAGCACTTTGCCCAAAGCGCAAAATGTCCTCGGCCTTCTTCCTAGCCACGGGAAATGCTTCCCGGGGCAAGGGAGTGCTTCCAGCAAAGCCACCCTCCACCCCCATCAGGGATTTTCACATTGTCCAAAGTTCATAATCCATAAGTCCATCCAACAAAGGAGTCAGTGCCCACTCCGGTCGTAGTCCAGGAAATCAGTCCACGCAAATGGGGCATCAGCCACCCTCCTCATTCCTGCCATCCTGGCAGGTCTTACACTGTCCCAAAGAGGGACACATGGTGTCCAGCCCTATGTCCCAAAATCGCAGACCTACCAGAGCCACAGTAGGTGCTCCTTCCAGCTGGGCTTCCATCTTCTGGAGACTGCAAATCACAACTCCAGACCAATTCTCATCCTCCAAAGAGGAACTGAAAACACCAGCTCCCACTGCCAGGCTCAAGCCCTGGGCTGCCGCCACCTTCTGCTCCGTAGATGTTGCAACTCCGGACCTTGCCTCATCCTCAGCCTCAGCCTCATCCTCAGCCTCAACCTCAGCCCCAGCCTCCTGCCGCTGCTGGCTCTCCGCAACATCCAGGGCAAGCTGCAACTCACGAACCTCTGAATCCTCCTTTTTGGGCAGATAAAATGTATTATGCTCACTTTGTAAGAGATAATGCTGCCCACGTAGAGGCCGTTGCCAGGTGATATTAATGTGTGTTGGGGGTAGGCAGGATTGTTGTAGTCTGGGGCTTGTTTTTGGGATTAAGCCTTTCCCACCCTTTCTGATGTGGGGTGGTACAATTCCATCATGCTCTAGATAAGTGATTTTGTATGAGAGACATCCTATTTTGTATATTGGATTAAAGGTTGTGAAGCTACACTATAAAATAGAGGCAGAACAGGAGCTTGCGCTCTTGGTTCCTGAGATGATTAGCATGAGAGAGCAGAGGGAGCAGAGCAGAGAGCAGAAAGAGTCCATGTGGCCAGGAGAAGCAGCCAAGATGGCAGAGTATTGAGTGAGAGGCCAGATTGTGCAGTTTGATGCTGGAGAAGGAAGGAGATGGGGAACTGAGGAGAATAAGGCTGGTGAGCTAGAAACCTTTGATTCTAGGAAACTCGGATAAGTCAGTGGCTTTGTGAGCACTGACTGTGAGTGGGGTTTGGAGCCCAGTGTGTGTTTTTACTTGCCCGCCGGGTGCAAGCAAGAATTAAAGACTATGGTCCACCAGTTTGTGGCTCCATTGTTTCTTTACCAACTATGTGAATCCAATGCGAACCTGCATGGGCCAGGAGGCTGCTTTGATAGTGGCTCCGGCCCTGGCTCCTGGCTTTACACTCCTCCAGCATTTGCTCCATTTCCAGGAGAATCTCGAACACCTGGTTGGCCTCCTCCTCCAGCATTTTCTCCAACTCCAGGGTCAGCATCAGTTTCTCCAGGGTTTGCTCCAGCTCCTTCCACTGCTCAGTTTGCAGGTCGCAGGCAGCCTCTTCCACAGAGCTCTCAATTTTCTCATGCATGACTGTAAAAGTCAGCCAGCCTACGATCCCCAAAAGGACAGCCATGGGGAACCCTAACACTAGCCAATCCTCTACTCCACCACTCAAAGGCTCCTTGCTGATCTGTACTGAATCCTGCCACAGACTACGCCAAATGTAAAGCCAGTGGCCAGGGCCAGGGCCACCATCACAGCAGCCCGGCTCATGCAGGTTCACATTGGATTTGGACAGTCGGTAAAGAAACAATGGAGCCAAAAGCTGATGGGCCATAGTCTTTATTCCTAGCTTGCACTCGACAGGCAAGTAAAAAACACACACTGGAATCCAAAACCCACTCACATTCAGTGCTCACAAAGGTACTGACTTATCCGAGTTTCCTAGAATTAAAGGTTTCTAGATCACCAGCCTTAGTCTCCTTAGTTTCCCATCTCCTTCCTTATCCCAGATACAAACACTACACAAACTGGCATCTCACTCAACACTCTGCCATCTTGGCTGATTCTCCTGGCCACATGGACTCTTTCTGCTCTCTGCTCTGCTCCTCTGCTCTCTCATGCTAATCATCCCAGGAACTAAGAGAACAAACTCTCGTTCTGCCCCCATTTTATAGTGTAGCTTCACAACTTTTAATCCAATATACAAAATAGGGAAGTCTCTAATACAAAGTCACTTCTCTGAGGCATGATTGGATTGTACCACCCCACATTAAAAAGGGTGGGAAAGGTTTAATTCCAAAACTAAGCCCCAGGCTACAACGATCCTGCCTGCCCCCAACACACATTAATATCACCTGGGCAATGGCCTTCATGTGGGCAGCGCCATTTTTAACAAAGTGAGCATAATACATAATTTATCTGCCCAACACTACTGATATAGGCATAATAATAGCTGTGGCAATTATCACTCTTCTTGTCCTTCCAGTCATCTTCCGACTCTTAAACAACAATCTCAGGGAAACAGCAGTGAAAATACAAAAGCTTTATTTAAATAATAAAAAAGAGGGAGATGTAGGGAGCCAATCAACAACTGCTGGCTGACAAGGTCACAGCAGGAGAAGACCCACAACTGCTGGCTGACAAGGTCACAGCAGAAGAAGATAAAAAACTGCTGATTGACAAAGTCACAGCAGAGAAGACCAATGGCTGCTGGTTGACAAATTCACTGCAAAGGAAAGGCACAATGATACTTCCCCCTTTGACTTTTTGAATGAATCTGGCCTTATATCCCCCCTTCTCTGGGTGTGTGCTATTACTTATGGCACAGGGATAATAGTACCATGCTTTTTCTGTAGAATCATAGTAATTTCTTTGGAAATGAGACAGAGGGTGTGAGTTCCACAGAAAAGCCTGTAAGCCCCTTGAACTGGGCTCATAAACATAAGAGGCTGGCTATAATATCCCTCGTAAAGGGTTAAGTTGGTAGGAGAATTTCTTCTTATTAATCATGTTAAAAAGAATAGATTGTGACTTGTGAATGGGTAGGAGGCAGTGGCTGTGCACAGAGCACATTTCGGCCTTCACTTAATTTATTTTTTTTTGTTGTTTTTTTTTTTGTTTTTGTTTTTTTTTATAATTTTATTTTTTTAATGGGGTGACATCAATAAATCAGGATACATATATTCAAAGATAACAAGTCCAGGTTATCTTGTCGTTCAATTATGTTGCATACCCACCACCCAAAGTCAGATTGTCTTCTGTCACCTTCTATCTTGTTTTCTTTGTGCCCCTCCCCACCCCCTATACCTCTCCCATTCCCCCCTCCCCCCCGTAACCACCACACTCTTGTCAATGTCTCTTAGTTTCAGTATTATGTCCCACCTACGTATAGAATAATACAGTTCCTGTTTTTTTCTGATTTACTTATTTCGCTTCGTATCATGTTATCAAGATCCCACCATTTTGCTGTAAATGTTCCGATGTCATCATTTCTTATGGCTGAGTAGTATTCCATAGTGTATATGTGCCACATCTTCTTTATCCAGTCATCTATTGATGGGCTTTTTTGTTGTTTCCATGTCCTGGCCACTGTGAACAATGCTGCAATAAACATGGGGCTGCATGTGTCTTTACGTATCAATGTTTCTGAGTTTTGGGGATATATACCCAGTAGAGGGATTGCTGGGTCATAAGGTAGTTCTATTTTCAGTTTTTTGAGGAACCACCATACTTTCTTCCATAATGGTTGTACTACTTTACATTCCCACCAACAGTGTATGAGGGTTCCTTTTTCTCCACAGCCTCTCCAACATTTGCTATTACCTGACTTGCTAATAACAGCTAATCGAACAGGTGTGAGGTGGTATCTCATTGCCGTTTTGATTTGCATTTCTCTAATAGCTAAAGAAGATGAGCATCTTTTCATATATCTGTTGGCCATTTGTATTTCTTCCTGGGAGAAGTGTCTATTTATATCCTCTTCCCATTTTTTTATTGGATTGTTTGTTTGTTCGTTGTTGAGTTTTATGAGTTCTTTGTATATTTTGGATATTAGGCCCTTATCTGAGCTGTTGTTTGAAAACATCATTTCCCATTTAGTTGGCTTTCTGTTTATTTTGTTATCAGTTTCTCTTGCTGAGCAAAAACTTCTTAGTCTGATGTAGTCCCATTCATTAATTTTTGCCTTCACTTCTCTTGCCATTGGAGTCAAATTCATAAAATGCTCTTTAAAACCCAGGTCCATGAGTTGAGTACCTATGTCTTCTTCTATGTACTTAATTGTTTCAGGTCTTATGTTTAGATCTTTGATCCATTTTGAGTTAATTTTTGTACAGGGAGAGAGACTGTAGTCCAGTTTCATTCTTTTGCATGTGGCTTTCCAGTTTTCCCAGCACCATTTATTGAAGAGGCTTTCTTTTCTCCATTGTGTGTTGTTGGCCCCTTTATCAAAAATTATTTGACTATATATATGTGGTTTTATTTCTGGACTTTCTATTCTGTTCCATTGGTCTGAGTGTCTATTTTTCTGACAATACCATGCTGTTTTGATTTTCGTGGCCCTATAATAGAGTTTGAAGTCAGGTATTGTTATGCCCCCAGCTTCATTCTTTTTCTTTAGGATTGCTTTGGCTATTCGGGGTTTTTTATAGTTCCATATAAATCTGATGATTTTTTGCTCTATTTCTTTAAAAAACGTCATTGGAAGTTTGATGGGAATTGCATTAAATTTGTATATTGCTTTGGGTAATATAGCCATCTTGATTATATTTATTCTTCCTAGCCAAGAACAAGGTATATTCTTCCATCTCATTATATCTTTTTCGATTTCCCTTAACAATGGTTTATAGTTTTCATTATATAAGTCCTTTACATTCTTTGTTATGTTTATTCCTAAGTATTTTATTTTTTTTGTTGCAATCGTGAAGGGGATTATTCTTTTGAGTTCCTTCTCAGTTGATTCATTGTTGGCATATAGAAAGGCTATTGACTTCTGTATGTTAATTTTGTATCCTGCGACCTTACTGTATTGGCTTATTGTTTCTAGTAGTCTTTTTGTGGATTCTTTGGGGTTTTCGATGTATAGGATCATATCATCTGCAAAAAGTGATACCTTTACTTCTTCTTTTCCGATATGGATGCCTTTTATTTCTTTGTCTTGTCTGATTGCTCTGGCTAGAACCTCTAGTACCACATTAAATAAGAGTGGAGAGAGTGGACAACCCTGTCTTGTTCCTGATTTAAGGGGGAAAGCCTTCAGTTTAGTGCCATTTAATATGATGTTAGCTGATGGTTTATCATATATGGCCTTTATCATGTTGAGATATTTTCCTTCTATACCCATTTTGTTGAGAGTCTTAAACATAAAATTGTGTTGTATTTTATCGAAAGCCTTTTCTGCGTCTATTGATAAGATCATGTGGTTTTTGTTCTTTGTTTTGTTGATATGGTGTATTACATTAACCGTTTTACGTATGTTGAACCATCCTTGAGATTCTGGGATGAATCCTACTTGATCATGATGTATTATTTTTTTAATATGTTGTTGTATTTGATTTGCTAGTATTTTGTTTAGTATTTTAGCATCTGTATTCATTAGAGATATTGGTCTGTAGTTTTCTTTTTTTGTGCCATCCTTGCCTGGTTTTGGTATGAGGGTTATGTTGGCCTCATAAAATGTGTATGGAAGTATTGCTTCTTCTTCAATTTTTTGGAAGACTTTGAGTAGAATAGGAACCAAGTCTTCTTTGAAGGTTTGATAAAATTCGCTGGTATAGCCGTCAGGGCCTGGACTTTTATTTTTGGGGAGGTTTTTAATGGTTTTTTCTATTTCTTCTCTACTGATAGGTCTGTTTAGGCTTTCTGCTTCTTCTTGACTCAGTCTAGGAAGGTTGTATTTTTCTAGGAATTTATCCATTTCTTCTAGGTTGTTGAATTTAGTGGCATAAAGTTTTTCATAGTATTCTACAATAATTCTTTGTATATCTATGGTGTCCGTGGTGATTTCTCCTCTTTCATTTTGGATTTTGTTTATATGAGTTCTTTCTCTTTTTTCCTTGGTAAGTCTTGCCAAGGGTTTGTCAATTTTGTTGATCTTTTCAAAGAACCAGCTCCTTGTTCTATTAATTTTTTCTATAGTTTTTCTGTTCTCTAATTCATTTATTTCTGCTCTGATTTTTATTATCTCCTTTCTTCGGCTGGTTTTGGGTTGTCTTTGTTCTTCTTTTTCTAGTTCCTTAAGGTGGGAAGTTAAGTGGTTCACTTGGGCTCTCTCTTGTTTGTTCATATATGCCTGAAGCGATATGAACTTCCCTCTTATCACTGCTTTTGCTGCATCCCATAGATTCTGATATGTCGTATTGTCATTTTCATTAGTCTGTATATATCTTTTGATCTCTGCACTTATTTCTTCTTTGACCCATTCATTTTTTAAAACTATGTTGTTTAGTTTCCATATTTTTGTGGGATTTTTTTCCTCTTTTTTGCAGTTGAATTCTAGTTTCAAGGCTTTATGATCAGAAAATATGCTTCGTACAACTTCAATTTTTCTGAATTTGCTGATATTGTTTTTGTGGCCCAACATATGGTCAATTCTTGAGAATGATCCATGTACACTGGAGAAAAATGTATACTCAGTCACTTTGGGATGAAATGTCCTGTAGATGTCTATCATATCTAGGTGCTCTAGTGTTTTGTTTAAGGCCACTATGTCTTTGTTGATTCTCTGTTTGGATGACCGATCTAGAGCCGTCAGCGGTGTATTGAGGTCTCCAAGTATGATTGTATTTTTGTCAGTTTTTGTTTTAAGTTCAATAAGTAGCTGTCTTATATATTTTGGTGCTCCTTGGTTTGGTGCATATATATTAAGAATTGTTATGTCTTCTTGATTCAGTGTCCCTTTAGCCATTATGAAATGGCCATTTTTGTCTCTAAGTACTTTTCCTGTCTTGTAGTCAGCATTATCCGATATGAGTATTGCTACACCTGCTTTTTTTTGGATGTTATTTGCTTGGAGTATTGTTTTCCAGCCTTTCACTTTGAATTTGTTTTTATCCTTGTTACTTAGATGAGTTTCCTGTAGGCAGCATACAGTTGGATTTTCTTTTTTAATCCATTCTGCTACTCTGTGCCTTTTTATTGGTGAGTTTAATCCGTTTACATTTAGTGTAATTATTGATACTTGTGAGTTCCCTATTGCCATTTTATATCTTGCTTTCTGTTAGTTTTGTGTCTTGTTTGATCCTTCTCTTTCGTTTTTCTATCTTTTGTTTTTATTTGGTTGTATTCCATACATCTTTCCTTTGTTGCTATCTTTTTTATCTCATGTGCTTCTGTGGTGGTTTTTTCAATGGTGGTTACCTTTGAGTAATGAAAAGGGTCCCTACCCTGTTCATTGTAGCAAACTATTTTGTGAGTACTTTTGCACTCCATCGTCCTTTGCTACTGTTAATCTCCGTCTTCTCCCCCTCTTTCTTTTTGTTGTTGTCACAGTTTAAATTTGGTTTTATTGTGTTCTTCTTGGAGCTTTTACTTGTGGCTATGTTTTTTTTTGTTCTTTGTATCTGATTGGAGAACCCCCTTTAGTAATTCCTGGAGTGGGGGTTTTCTGATGATAAATTCCCTCATCTTTTCTGTATCTGTGAATGTTTTTATTTCTCCTTCGTATTTGAAGGATAGCTTTGATGGGTATAGTATTCGTGGCTGAAAGTTCCTCTCTTTCAGGACTTTAAATATTGGGGTCCACTCTCTTCTAGCTTGTAGAGTTTCTGCTGAGAAATCTGATGATAATCTAATGGGCCTTCCTTTATATGTTGTATTCTTCTTTTCCCTGGCTGCCTTGAGAATTTTTTCTTTGCTGTTGGTTTGTGTCAATTTCATTATGATATGCCTTGGAGTGGGTTTGTTGGGGTTAAGAAAACTTGGAGTTCTGTTTGCTTCTTGAACTTGAGGCTTTAGTTCTTTCCACAGGCTTGGGAAGTTCTCGTCTATTATTTGTTTAAGTATGTTCTCCATTCCATTTTCTCTCTCTTCTCCCTCTGATATACCTATTATTCTTATGTTATTCTTTTTGATGGAGTCAGATAATTCTTGTAGGGCTATCTCATTTTTTTTAATTTTTGAGTCTCTTTCTTCTTCTCTCTGTTGTGCCTCAAGTTGCTTGTCTTCTATTTCACTAATCCTCTCTTCTATCTGACCTGTTCTATTAGCTAAGCTTGTTACTTCGTTTTTCAGCTCGTGAATTGAGTTTTTCATCTCTGTTTGATTTGTTTTTATAGTTTCAATTTCCTTGGACATATATTCTTTGTGTTCATGGAGTTGTTTTCTGAGCTCCCTATATTGCCTTTCTGTGTTTTCTTGTATATCTCGGAGGATTTTTAGGATTTCTATCTTGAATTCTCTGTCATTTAGCTCCAAGGTTTCCAATATATTAAATTTTTTCTCCATAGATTTTTTCTCATCTAGCTGTGTTACCTCTCTTTCTTTTGTATCCATGATATTCGATTTTCTCTTCCTTAATGGCATCTGAGGGTGGTTTTGTTGATAGTATTAATGAGATTTAATAAAGAATAAAAAGTTAAAAAAAATAAAAAAATAACAAATCGAAAAGAGTTGTTTTTTTTAAAAAAAATTATTAATGAAATAAAAAAAAATAAAATAAAATAAAAATTTTTTTAAAAAAGGAAATTATTCCCCCCCTCTTTTTTTCCTCTCCTCTCCTCTCCCCTCTTTCTTGAGAAAATCTTGTGGTGGACTGTGAGTTATAACAAACAATGCCTGTGATGGAGGGCCTGAATTGGGGAAAAGTAATAAAGGGGCAAAAAATAGAGAAAGAAAAAAAAAAAAAGGAAAAAAAAAAAGAAAAGAAAAAAGAAAAATAAAAGAGCGTATGGACCCACAAAAAGCAAATAAGGAAAAAATTTGGGTCAAGAATAAAATGATTTGCTTTTAGGTGTTGGTTTTCTAAGAGTTATGATGAGAGGAATAAGAGGAAAATGGAAAAATGGGGGGACAAATTAAAAACTTACTATTGTATTTAGTGGAACAAGAACTAGATAATATGGAGAGCCAGGGATGGGAGCACTGCTAGTGAGTTAAAAAGGTGAAGTAAAAACCCCCCAAAATGCCACAAACATAGGTTTGAGTCCCAGATAAGATAATTTGTTTGTTATTGAGGTTTGAATGAGAGGAGATGTAAAGGAGAAAGGAAGAAACTAATATAGAGGGAGAAAAGAAAGAGAGAGAGAGAGAAAAAAAGAGGGAACCACTAAAAGAAGAAAAAAGAAAGGAGAGAGAGAGAGAGAGTTAAGGGTTTTGGAGTGCAACCCTCATAGAGAGAAAGGAAGAGAAGAGAAATGATAATGGGAGATGTAACACTTATGGGTAGTGTAGTTCAGGGAGAGGAGAGAGTAAGACCGGTAGAGAGTTAATCGGCCAAATTGGAGGAGGAAAAAAAAGTCTCAAGAATGAAGATAAGAGAAACAAACGAACAAATATAATAAAATGGGATAGGTTATAAAGTCTGCAGATTATTCTTGATTTTGAGAGGTTATCTTCTTGCTTTTTCTTTTCTCTCCCTCTTCCTGGTCGGTGACTCTGTACCCCGGGTTCTTCCCCTTTGGCACGCTCAGGTAGAGGTTTGCAGTTGATAAGTCTCTATGGCAATGTCATGTATTGTGCTTTATTCTCGTTGGGAGTCGAGGCTCATTAGCATTTATAGGCTCCGACAGTGAGAGAGTCCGTGTTCCTCGAGCCTTTCTCCTAGTCTTTCCTTCCTCAATTAGTAGCCTGATAGTCCAGGTATGGGGTTGCTGCTGCCTCTGCCTGGATAGTAAGAGGCTCAAATTGCTGGCAACTCCCCACTCTATTTCCACTCAGCACAGGGCTCTGGGTAAGGCTCAGTCAGTCAGAGCTGCTAGCATAATCAGGCGGGCTTTCCGCCCACTCGAAGACCTCTGGCTCTGCCACTCTATCCGGTAGCACAAGCGGGCGCCCACTTCCGCGGCGCTTGGAGGAAACTCTCACTCACTGTCTGCAACCAGGATATCCGGCCAGCAGTCTCACGCTCTGAGTGAAACCCCCAACCGCAGGGAAAAGTTGCAGTGTTGGAATTGAGTCTCGCTCCGTCCCCGTGTGCGGCTTTTGCAAGGCGCTGGGGCGGCCCGAGATTCCGCTTTGGCCCACACAAAGGCCCCTGACTCTGCCCCTCTGTGCGATAACACGGGCGCGCACTGCCGATGCACTCGGAGGAATCGCTCACTCCTTATCTGCGCGCGCAAACCAGGATATGATGCCGGCCGCGGTTCCCTCTGAGTGAAACAGCCTCCAGCACAGAAAATCTCCACCGTTGGGATTAGTTCTCACTCCCTCCCATGCGTGGCTTTCCCAGGGCGCTGGGGCTGCCCAGAGACTCTGCCCTCAGCCCACAGAAAGGCCTCTGACCCTGCCTCTCCGTGGGGCAACACGGGCACCCACTCTCGGGGCCTAGGAAGAAATCTCTCTTCCACTAACTGCGCACCGACCAGGAGACCAGGTAAAATGGCCGCTCCGCTTGTCTTTCTTTGTTTGGGTTTGGCGCGAGTGTTAGCTTGTATTGCCCGGGTTGCCACAGGATCAGATTTTCCTCGGCTTGGATCTCTGAGCCACAGCCTGGTTCGGTCGTTTTTGCTGCGGCGGCCTGGATCTATTCACCCCCTTTGCCCGCCTCAGTTTCTAAATTCACAGTTATCAGAAAAAGCCGCCCTGTTTAGGTTAGTGAGGAAGGCAGAGCATTTCTTACTCCCTATTTCCTTCGGGGTTTGGTTATATATTTAGCCAATTTTTCACTCAATCATACCTTTGGGTGTATTGCGAAGAATCTGGAAGCTCCAAGTATAGGTTTTTCTGTTTCTGGTTGAAGATCTTGTTGAGTTTTGGGGGAGATTTATCGGTATCGCTTCCTACTCCGCCATTACTCTGACGTCATCCCCACTTAATTTATTATTTTTCCTCCCTAGCCTTTTCATATGATAGAGTAGAGAAACTTGCCTTTCTTCTTGCTTACCTGACTTGCAGATGGTGGAACATTCTGAGAAGAATATAGTTAGAACTTAACTAGTGTGTGAATATAGTAAATAAATAAAATTTGACTAGACAATAGAATCTTAGGTAAGGTGTAATGGAATGGCCCATTGCATGGCCTGGGATGGGAATGCAGTTGGCAAGAAAAGAATGTTTTGCTAAGAGACTTGTTTTATGACTGAAGGCAGTTGCTGGGCTTTCTCAGTGAGACACTCTCATGAGGTTTATGTACTTTCCAAGATTTTTTCTTCAGATAATGAGAGGAATGTGGGGGGATCCACAGAAGCAATAGCAATTAATGTCTTCTGAAATTATGTTGCTACTAAGCTATCTTGCAAGTGCACTCTATATATCTTTAAGTAAAAGTTACTCTTAATGTTATGTCAATTTCTTAATGGGCAAGCCTTTTGAAATCTTGTGAGAAAAATTAGGACACTGCATAAACTCAAGGCCATTTGCCTGAGCAAGTGGTGGTCCTTTGCTAATCCTTAATGATTTTTTCTGTTACTCTCTCTCTGCCCCTTGACTCACAAC
>NW_027095520.1:0-69506 GCF_036850765.1 Saccopteryx bilineata | reverse complement strand
TACAGCCTGGGGAGTGACTACCTACCGGTGACTGGCTTAGGTAGGAATTCTGGATCAGATCACCTGGTAGGGTTACTTTCCATAGACACCCCCCCCCTTTCTTTTCATCCACAATAAGAAGAAGAGATGAAGGAAAGGTCAAGTCAAGAAGGCTGAACATTGCCCATTGTTTGAAGCTAAGATGGTAAGACTCACAAGTGACCTCACTTTTTCTTGGGATATTGTATTTTTTATTAAAATATAGATAAAACCTAAACTTTAAATGATTCAACAGGCATTTAAATGGAGGAGTGAGGCAGAGACTGAATATCTGTAATGGCAGAGGGGTGTCCTTCAAGGCAGCTGCATTCTAGCTCCCTGAAATGTCTAGCAAGATTAGTCAATGAGTACTTTTATTAGAGCAATGGCCCAGAGATCCTAAGGAAAAGGAGGACATAGTGGAGATAGTCCAATTAAATAAAAGTTGTATGTAAAGTAGGAAAGGTCCAGCTGGAAGGGGTTATTATATTAGATGAGAAATCCCAATCAATTGAGACATTAGACTGATGAAGGAAATGAATGATTTATGGAAGTAGAAAGTAATAAATATCCACCATGTCTTTTATGAGCTACTATGGAATATATTGTAGCTCTTTTTGTTACATATTTTTTCTTCTTCTTTTCCACTGTCAGTTTGTACAGAAAGTTTTAGTGGGATCACTGCAATGCAGATTTCCAAACTAGGAAGGACCACATTTAGAGCTAATGTGCATGACTGCATATTATTTGGTGACCTAATATTTGAGGTAGATAAAATGACTAATTAGGTGTTGCGTTATAGGGGAGAAAATATTCTTCTACCCTCTAGATTCTAGGATGTTTTTCCTCCATTTCCATGTGAAAGCAGGGAAGATAGAGAGACAGACTCCAGCATGGGTCCCAACTGGGATCCACTCAGCAATTCCTGTCTGGGACTGATATTCTGTCCATCTGGGGCCATGCTTGCAACTGAGCCACTTTCAGCACCTGAGGCAGAGACTCTACAGAGCCATCCTTAGCGCCTGGGACCAATGCACTTGAACCAATGGAGCTATGGCTTCAGGAGGAGGAGAGATAAAGAAAGAAAAAAAGAGAAGGTTGAGGGCAAGGGATGAAGAAGCAGATGGTAGCTTCTAAGATCTAAGACTTAAATTAACATGAGAGAGATTAAAGGGAGAAAAACCACATTTAATTGTAGATGTAAGGAGGAACCACACAAATACAAAGTCAGTCAATCAAAGCTGATATGCTATTCTGAGCTCAGGTGAAGAGGTTAGGGATCTGGGACTTCAAAGTGGAGGAAAACATTTGCAGGTAGAAACTGTTACATGAATAAAAAAACCTCTTTTAAAATAGCTGTGGCTAGCTTAGAAATGTACCATCTTGTCCTTTCTGAGAAAACAAATGTTTGGTAAAGAAAAGTTTGTCATACTATGTAGAGACAATGGGACACAGAGAGGACTTGCATCATCAGGTTGTGCCAAGTTTTACAATCCCCTCCCCCCCAGCCAACTACTCTCAGGCCATATTCTTTGTAGTTTTCTAATAATAGCTCTTTCCCTGGAACAGGCCCTCTGTCTAATTATTTTAATCAATTACGGGGGAATAGAATGAAGTACTTCTTGAGTTTTCTGTGTCTTAAAAATAATCGACTTAAAATAATTCTTATGCCCAACAGAAATATTTTGTGGTAGCCAGTTTGCTAACCTGCATGGTCTCTCTTTGTGGGGGAGGAGAACCCTCTTCTTGGCACAGGAGATAGGGCTTCATTATAGGTGGAAGCATGAAGTTCTTACTTAGGATTTAAATAGGAATGTGAGGACGGCAATGACTTTGAGGTTAGTATATGCCTCTCGGGGTCCATGTGAGCTCAGGTTCGTGCCTTCCTTTTCCTGTGCTCTGCTTAGCATTTTAGGGAGTGAACTCCTGCAGTCTGAGTTTCCCAGGGTCTTAACGTAACAAAGCCCCAGGTACAACTAAAGTGCTATCAGTGTTTGCCAGGGCAGTGAAAGTGAGGGAAAAGGGAAGCTCAGTGCGGGCGGTTGGGCAACACATACCAGGCGATACAAAACTGAACTCGCCACTGCCCCATGAGAAACAAAGCTGGACATTTGACTATGGGAAATGTGCCTTTACAGAAACACTGTCATTGTAAACAGTACCTGGAAGGGAGAGGTGGAACGGTAATTGATGTATCGATTTCTTTCCATCTCTTGTCTCTCAATGTTTCTAGTTCATCCCAAATGCAAACAAGCAACCTACACTTTTAGCATGTATAAGCTGCTGGTGAATAAACCTCTCATATCCTGTGGTGTGATGCTGACTTCAGACAGTAGAAACAGGCAGCCTTGTCTTTAAGTGATCATTTCAGATGAGACAGTGTGAAAGACCATGATTAAGAACCTGAGGGACATGAAGCTCAGGCAGAGAATCTGAAAATACATAAGATATGTTCGGTAAAACTAAGCTCCAAGTTCAAGTGGGTTTTGTCAATAGAAAATGGTAATGGAAAGTTGGAAGATCGAAAAGGAGGAGGCCAGCATAATCTTACTCCCTTTCTACTCCAGTTTTCATATCTAGTGACAGCTACATTTCTTCTCTGTTCCTATGTTGTTTTGGACAACGCTTCCGTGGTTCCAGCTTCTGCCAGTAATCCTGGCTTCAAGAACCACCTCCTTCTTTTATCCCAAGTTTAGTGGGTAGGAGGAGCTTCCTAGTATTGTTAAACTCTCCTTTTCCTTATTGTTTCTTGGGTGGTTTCTTAGTATTTTTGTCACTTTCTCCAACAATTCCCTGAATTAAATACATAGATTTCTGTTTTCCTTGCTGGACTCTGACTAATACACATATATTTTCTCACTTTACGATTATAACAATCCTGAGATAATACTATTATCATCATTTTATAGGTGATGAAAGTACGACTTAATAAGCTTATTCAATTAGGCTCTGGCTGGCTTGCTCAGTGGATATAGCATCAGCCTGTCATGGGGACATCTGGGGTTTGATCCCCAGTCAGGGCACATAGGAGAAGCGACAATCTGCTTTTTCCTCCCATCTTCTCCCCCTTCTCTTTCTCTTTCTCTTTCTCTTTTGCAGCCATTGGCTCTGTTGGTCCCAACATTGGCCCTGGTGCTGAGGATAGTTGGGTTGGTCCGAGGGTCGGCTCCGGATGCGGGTTGCCAGGTGGATCTTGGTGGGGCACATGCAGGAGCCTGCCTCACTAGTTCCCCTCCTCTCACTTAGAAAAAAAATTTAACAGAGACAGGTGAACAAGGAAAAATCAAATTTCAATGGATTCCTCATCTCACAGGAGAGGAAATTCACAATGAACTAAAAATATAAGCAGGTTGTTGGAGAAGTAGGAATGCATTTTGGACAAACAGGGTGGCGAAATCAGAATTATTCTGGACTTCTTATCACACATTTGTTACAAATTGTGCTCTTATAACCTGGTGTCACAGTGTACAGAGAATGTGCTACAGATGGTTTAACATTGAAAACAAAACAAGCCATAAAAAATAGGAATCCCATGTGATGTAGCTTCTAAATAAAAGGGTCTTAAATCTCTCAGGCAGCCAAACGGTAGCTTCTCAGCATACTTTTACCCTTACTGCTCTGTTTTTGTGTATTCTGACCTGTTATTTTAATGTCATTTCTAATCACAGTAAGAGGGGAGCCTCTTCAAGATGATAATCTTTTGCCTTAATATCTTGTCATTTTGCTCCCTGAAAATTAAACAGTTTCTCCATTCATCATTTGCACAGTAACCTCCCACAAGCTTACAGAAGACCACAGGTGGAGAGGAAATTCAACATAAACTTGATTTAAGAAGGAGTTTTAAAGGACTTTTCATAAAAGGGGGAGAACATTTACTCAGATATGATTTTTATTGATAGCTAATTCTCATATGTTGTATAGGATGTATAAATTATAGTGATCTTTTTTCTTGAATCATATTGGAAGAAATTCTCCTTTCCTCATATTTTCAATATACTTCTCTGTTTTCCAGAAATGACTAAGAAGGGTATTTACACAGAAATGAAATCTCAAGACAAAAGGTATAATCCAGAACCTCTAATAAGAAATATGAATTTTTAAGCATCTATTTTCACAAAATCCTAAAATCATAGGTTTTACAGGATCTTTATAAGTTCAATGATCCAATAAATTATAAATTTCTCTCTATAATGTCCCTGCCAAGCAGTTGCCTACCAGGCTTGAACACCCTCAGGGAAATATACCCTATTGTTTCCCAAGGTAGTCACACATTTTAACTGCTTCTAGAATGTTGTTTTTTATTTTGAATCAAAATATTTCTTCATGCATCTGATATGCACAAACATTACTTATAAAATCTAACTGGCAAAAAAGAAGTAATTCTTATAATGTACCTAGTGACTTCTGGAGCTGAGTCCTGGGTCTGTGAATTGATTACATTAGAGAAAATACAAGAAAGATTATCCTGCCTTATTTTTTTCTTTTTAAATTAAATGAGAGGCAGAGACAGATCCCTGCATGTGCCCTGACAGGGATCTACCTGGCAAGCCCCCTACCAGGTGATGCTCTGCTCATCTGGGGCCATTGCTCAACTGCTTGTCAACTAAGCTACTTTAGCACCTGATGTGAGGCCACAGAGCCATCCTCAGCACCTGGGGCCAACTTGCTTGAACCAATCGAGCAATGGTTGTGGGAGGAGGGGAGAGAGAGAAAGAGAGAGAAGTGAGAAGAGGAAGGATGGAGAAGCAGATAGTCGCTTCTCCTGTGTGTCGTGACTGAGAATCAAACCGACACATCTACATGCCTGTCCAATGCTCTATCACTGAGCCAACTGGCCAGGGTTGAAAATATTTTCTTAAACTCATCTTTTTCAGCGTTTCTATTAAGCAGTGTCCCACACTGTGATGCAGTCATCTCCAATAATTTTATGCATCTGTATATTTTTGACCAGTAAAACCAATATTTGGAGGTTTTTTTGAACATAGTTGCAATAGTGCTTTCATTTATACATTAATTTCTTCATTTGGTTTATCATCCTAATCTGCTCTTCACAGATTGGATATTGCAGGTCCATCACCAATGTTTTGTGTGCTATGCTAGGTACCAGAGATACTAAAAGAAAACTGTGTTTTTGTTGTTGTTAATTGCAGCACTTTCTTCCACTAAACTGAAAAAATCCTCAAGAATGGGAATTAAGATCAAATACATCTACCTTAGTGCATTTGAGATCTCAAAGGAGGTCAGTGTGAAAGGAAATTACAGATAGTAAGGAGAGTGGCAGAAAATGAAATTGGAGATGTGATCAGAGGCCAGTTGATGAGATAATTTTGGATGTTCATTTTAAATTAAAAGGAAGTTATTAAAAGCTTTTTTTGGAAGAGAGAAAGAACTAAGATTTGGATATTTAGGAGATTTTATGTTTTGAAGAGGGAAAAATTAAGTTGGACCAGGAATATCTCATTGTTATCAGCAAATGAGGAAACATTTGTTATCAAAATACGAAAACATTTAAAAAATACAGAGAAGTCAGCTTAAAGGGGCTTTTCTAGAGGCATGTTGTGACACTCTGAGCATTAATAATAGTAATTAATGAAAATAAATGAATATTTTACATAGTACATCATAATGATACTTAGAAAAATTTGTAGACATAGATAGTTGTAATCTGGAAGCAGAACTAAAATTATATTTTTAAAATGTTTTATAATAAGTTAATAATTGTATTAAGTGTATTATATCTAAATAAATTGGTTTCCTGTTTTTATTGATTGATTGATTGATATTACAGAAAGAGAAATATGGGGAAGAGAAAGAAGGAGATAGAGAGAAACATTGATCTGTTGTTCTATTCATTTGTTAATTCTTGTATGTGCCTGACCTGGGATTGAACCCCCAACCTGGGTATATTGGGAGGACATTTTAACCAACTGAGCTACCCAATCAGGACTAAAATATATCCCTTGTAATGAAGATTTTAGGTTATAACAAAAACCAATATGAAAATTGAGAATTTAAAATGTTCCATTTTTGGTAAAACAAGAGCTAACTTGATGGCCTGCAACTCAAATGAAATCACTGTGGGAGAAGTAAACAGGTTCAAAACTCTGAAAGAAAATCAGTTGTTTGGTAAACTATTTTGTGAAATATCATATTTTGCTTTTTGGTCTAGGGACATTAATGCAAACCCAAGAAAGTATCAAAGGGCATAGTAATACAACTATTGAATAGTACAAGTATAATTATAGGTTAGAAAATATAAAAATGTATAAGAATAAGAAAGAGTAAAGTTTAAAAATTACTGTTAGATTTTAGGATAGGTTTAAATATAAGAACAGCAATAGGTTTTGTAATTATTTTACTTGTGTATATTTGCTACATACGACCATTTACAGCCTGACCAGTGGTAGCACAGTGGATAGTATGTCAACATGGGCTGTTGAGGACCCAGGTTCAAATCCCCAAGGTCACTGAATTGAGTGCGGGCTCACCAGCTTGAGTGTGGTGTTGCCAGTTTGCTCATGAGATCGTTGAGATGATCCCATATTTGCTGGCTTGAGCCCAAAAATCACTGGCTTGAGCCCAAGGTCGCTGGCTTGAGCCCAAGGTTGCTGGCTTGAAACCCAAGGTTGCTGGCTGAGCAAGGTGTCACTGGCTCAGCTTGAGCCTCTTAGTCAAGGAACATACGAGAAACAATCAATGAACAACTAAAGTGACAGAAATATCATTTGATGCTTCTCATCTCTCTTCTCTCCTTTCTCTCTCTCTCTTGCTAAAAAAGATTAAAAAAGACTGTTGAGGTACTCAAAAGAGTTCACTGAACAAACACTTTAATTGTAGGTAAAATTTTGTATGGGGTTTAATTTGAGTAATTTCTTTGAAATTAATGTTCAAACATTTAAATAGTTTTCAAATTCTTTGTCTTAGTGACTTAGCTATTTCTGTGTAATAACTTACCCTACAACTTATCGTGCACTTTTCTGGCTGAGCAGCTAGGCATGGTCAGCTAGGTGACTGATCAGGCTGGGGTCTCATCTCAAGGCTTGTCTGGGATCTGCTTGCAGACTCATTCACATTGCTGTTGGCTGGCTTCAGGTGCTCACTGGCTATTGACTGGAAAAATCAATGACCTCTTCATATAATACGATATTCAAATCATAACAGTTTGTTTCCTGTGGGAGTGGGGAAGAGATGGAGAGACATGGAAACCAGCTCCTAAATCTGGGAAGAGGATGACACAATGACATCAATATCAGAAAGAGAGGAGAATGATTCAGGCCATTTTAGAGGTCACCTACACAGTTAGATATCATGTATTTTATAAAATACGAATGATTCAAATTACACATATGAGTAAATATTATTTCCCATACGCAAAGCCTTTGGTTAAGTTAGCAATGATCAGTTTGCTTTTATCCCTGAGATCAGTTTGTTTTTATCCCTGTGGTCATGCATTTATCTCCGTCTTTACTTCATAACACCATGTGAGCGGTGCTCCAGAAATTTAGGTGAATGAATAAATAAATGAGTATTACCTAAAATGGTTTTAAGATTTATTTTATCCAGTTAGTGAGAGTTTTAAGAAAGCCAAATAAGAGAGCGCTTTTTGAAAACTTATAGTCCTGTGGTATTTTCTGACACTTTAATTTTGCATACTAATTTTCAATGGATCTTTTTCACTTCTGATTTTGTAATTTTGCACTTGGCCACCAGATGGCAAAACCACACAAATCAAGTTCTAAAATCAAGGCACTTATAAGTTTAAAAAATGTCCTTCTGATAAGAATAAAGTAATATTTATATTCTCATAAACTGGTACTTTATGAGGAAATTTATTTACTGTAAACAAAGTTAGCAAAATATATGTATAGTCTTATAAAGGAAATACTTTTAGAGCTAATGATTCCAATTTTAGAAATCTATTTTCAGAAAATAATAGTTGCAAACAAAATGCTACACATTTAGATTTTTACTTCAGCATTATTTAAATTGCCAAATGAAAGAGAAAGTCTTGTTTCCAAGTATAATGGAAATATAATACATATGATACAATCATACAATTAAAAAGTATGCAAACTTTAACATTATTTTTATGAAGTATTCAATATTATGAGAAATATCATTTACACATTAATTGAAAAAATTAGATTGTAAATAATGTGTTATTTCTACTATGTATAAAATGTACATAAAACAGATGAAAAGAAAACAGTGATGTAATTTTTTTTATAATAATTTTATTTTTTTAATGGGGTGACATCAATAAATTAGGATACATATATTCAAAGATAACAAGTCCAGGTTATCTTGTCGTTCAATTATGTTGCATACCCATCACCCAAAGTCAGATTGTCCTCTGTCACCTTCTATCTTGTTTTCTTTGTGCCCCTCCCCACCCCCTATCCCTTTCCCATTCCCCCCTCCCCCCCGTAACCACCACACTCTTATCAATGTCTCTTAGTTTCACTATTATGTCCCACCTACGTATGGAATAATACAGTTCCTGTTTTTTTCTGATTTACTTATTTTGCTTCGTATCATGTTATCAAGATCCCACCATTTTGCTGTAAATGTTCCGATGTCATCATTTCTTATGGCTGAGTAGTATTCCATAGTGTATATGTGCCACATCTTCTTTATCCAGTCATCTATTGATGGGCTTTTTGGTTGTTTCCATGTCCTGGCCGTTGTGAACAATGCTGCGATAAACATGGGGCTGCATGTGTCTTTACGAATCAATGTTTCTAAGTTTTTGGGGTATATACCCAGTAGAGGGATTGCTGGGTCATAAGGTAGTTCTATTTGCAGTTTTTTGAGGAACCACCATACTTTCTTCCATAATGGTTGTACTACTTTACATTCCACCAACAGTGTATGAGGGTTCCTTTTTCTCCACAGCCTCTCCAACATTTGCTATTACCTGTCTTGCTAATAATAGCTAATCGAAGAGGTGTGAGGTGGTATCTCATTGCAGTTTTGATTTGCATTTCTCTAATAGCTAAAGAAGATGAGCATCTTTTCATATATCTGTTGGCCATTTGTATTTCTTCCTGGGAGAAGTGTCTGTTCATGTCCTCTTCCCATTTTTTTATTGGATTGTTTGTTTGTTTGTTGTTGAGTTTTATGAGTTCTTTGTATATTTTGGATATTAGGCCCTTATCTGAGCTGTTGTTTGAAAATATCATTTCCCATTTAGTTGGCTTTCTGTTTATTTTGTTATCAGTTTCTCTTGCTGAGCAAAAACTTCTTAGTCTGATGTAGTCCCATTCATTAATTTTTGCCTTCACTTCTCTTGCCTGTGGAGTCAAATTCATAAAATGCTCTTTAAAACCCAGGTCCATGAGTTGAGTACCTATGTCTTCTTCTATGTACTTAATTGTTTCAGGTCTTATGTTTAGATTTTTGATCCATTTTGAGTTAATTTTAGTACAGGGGGACAAACTGTAGCCAGTTTCATTCTTTTGCATGTGGCTTTCCAGTTTTCCCAGCACCACTTATTGAAGAAGCTTTCTTTTCTCCATTGTGTGTTGTTGGTCCCTTTATCAAAAATTATTTGACTATATATATGTGGTTTTATTTTTGGACTTTCTATTCTGTTCCATTGGTCTGAGTGTCTATTTTTCTGCCAATACCATGCTGTTTTGATTGTCGTGGCCCTATAATAGAGTTTGAAGTCAGGTATTGTAATGCCCCCAGCTTAATTCTTTTTCTTTAGGATTGCTTTGGCTATTTGGAGTTTTTTATAGTTCCATATAAATCTAATGATTTTTTGCTCTATTTCTTTAAAAAATGTCATTGGAAGTTTGATGGGAATTGCATTAAATTTGTATATTGCTTTGGGTAATATAGCCATCTTGATTATATTTATTCTTCCTAGCCAAGAACAAGGTATATTCTTCCATCTCATTATTTCTTTTTTGATTTCCCTTAACAATGGTTTATAGTTTTCATTATGTAAGTCCTTTACATTCTTTGTTATGTTTATGCCTAAGTATTTCATTTTTTTTGTTGCAATCGTGAAGGGGATTATTCTTTTGAGTTCCTTCTCAGTTGTTTCATTGTTGGCATATAGAAAGGCTATTGACTTCTGTATGTTAATTTTGTATCCTGCAACCTTACTGTATTGGCTTATTGTTTCTTGTAGTCTTTTTGTGGATTCTTTGGGGTTTTCGATGTATAGGATTATATCATCTGCAAAAAGTGATACCTTTACTTCTTCTTTTCCGATATGGATGCCTTTTATTTCTTTGTGTTGTCTGATTGCTCTGGCTAGAACCTCTAGTACCAAATTAAATAAGAGTGGAGAGAGTCGACAACCCTGTCTTGTTCCTGATTTAAGGGGGAAAGCCTTCAGTTTTGTGCCAGTTAATATGATGTTAGCTGATGGTTTATCATATATGGCCTTTATCATGTTGAGATATTTTCCTTCTATACCCATTTTGTTGAGAGTCTTAAACATAAAATTGTGTTGTATTTTATTAAAAGCCTTTTCTGCGTCTATTGATAAGGTCATGTGGTTTTTGTTCTTTGTTTTGTTGATATGGTGTATTACGTTAACCGTTTTACGTATGTTGAACCATCCTTGAGATTCTGAGATGAATCCCACTTGATCATGATGTATTATTTTTTAAATATGTTTTTGTATTCGATTTGCTAGTATTTTTCTTTAGTATTTTAGCATATGTATTCATTAGAGATATTGGTCTGTAGTTTTCTTTTTTTGTGCCATCCTTGCCTGGTTTTGGTATAAGGGTTGGCCATTTATGTTGGCCTCATAAAATGTGTTTGGAAGTATTGCTTCTTCAATTTTTTGGAAGACTTTGAGTAGAATAGGAACCAAATCTTCTTTGAATGTTTGATAAAATTCGCTGGTATAGCCGTCAGGGCCTGGACTTTTATTTTTGGGGAGGTTTTTAATGGTTTTTTCTATTTCTTCTCTACTGATAGGTCTGTTTAGGCTTTCTGCTTCTTCTTGACTCAGTCTAGGAAGGTTGTATTGTTCTAGGAATTTATCCATTTCTTCTAGGTTGTTGAATTTAGTGGCATAAAGTTTTTCATAGTATTCTACAATAATTCTTTGTATATCTATGGTGTCCGTGGTGATTTCTCCTCTTTCATTTTGCATTTTGTTTATATGAGTTCTTTCTCATTTTTTCTTTGTAAGTCTTGCCAAAGGTTTGTCAATTTTGTTGATCTTTTCAAAGAACCAGCTCCTTGTTCTATTAATTTTTTCTATAGTTTTTCTGTTCTCTAATTCATTTATTTCTGCTCTGATTTTTCTTATCTCCTTTCTTCGGCTAGTTTTGGGTTGTCTTTGTTCTTCTTTTTCTAGTTCCTTAAGGTGGGAAGTTAAGTGGTTCACTTGGGCTCTCTCTTGTTTGTTCATATAGGCCTGAAGCGATATGAACTTCCCTCTTATCACTGCTTTTGCTGCATCCCATAGATTCTGATATGTCGTATTGTCATTTTCATTAGTTTGTATATATCTTTTGATCTTTGCAGTTATTTCTTCTTTGATCCATTCATTTTTTAAAAGTATGTTGTTTAGTTTCCACATTTTTGTGGGATTTTTTTCCTCTTTTTTGCAGTTGAATTCTAGTTTCAAGGCTTTATGATCAGAAAATATGCTTGGTACAACTTCGATTTTTCTGAATTTGCTGATGTTGTTTTTGTGGCCCAACATATGGTTAATTCTTGAGAATGATCCATTTACGCTGGAGAAAAATGTATACTCAGTCACTTTGGGATGAAATGTCCTGTAGATGTCTATTATATCCATAATATGTCTATTATGTCCTGTAGATGCTCTAGTGTTTTGTTTAAGGCCACTATGTCTTTGTTGATTCTCTGTTTGGATGTCCGATCTAGAGCCGTCAGCGGTGTATTGAGGTCTCCAAGTATGATTGTATTTTTGTCAGTTGGTGTTTTAAGATCAATAAGTAGCTGTCTTATATATTTTGGTACTCCTTGGTTTGGTGCATATATATTAAAAATTGTTATGTCTTCTTGATTCAGTGTCCCCTTAGCCATTATGAAATGGCCATTTTTGTCTCTGAGTACTTTTGTTGTCTTGTAGTCAGCATTAGCCGATATGAGTATTGCTACACCTGCTTTTTTTTGGATGTTATTTGCTTGGAGTATTGTTTTCCAGCCTTTCACTTTGAATATGCTTTTATCCTTGTTACTTAGATGAGTTTCCTGTAGGCAGCATACAGTTGGATTTTCTTTTTTAATCCATTCTGCTACTCTGTGCCTTTTTATTGGTGAGTTTAATCCGTTTACATTTAGTGTAATTATTGGCACTTGTGAGTTCCCTATTGCCATTTTATAGATTGCTTTCTGTTAGTTTTGTGTCTTGTTTGATCCTTCTCTTTTGTTTTTCTATCTTTTGTTTTTATTTGGTTGTATTCCATACATCTTTCCTCTGTTACTTTCTCTTTTATCTCATGTGCTTCTGTGGTGGTTTTTTCAATGCTGGTTACATTTGAGTAATGAAAAGGGTCCCTACCCTGTTCATTGTAGCAAACTATTTTGTGAGTACTTTTGCACTCCATCGTCCTTTGCTACTGTTGATCTCCATCTTCTCCCCCCTTTTTTTTTTGTTGTCACAGTTTAAATTTGGTTTTATTGTGTTCTTCTTGAAGCTTTTACTTGTGGCTCTGTTTTTTTTTTTTGTTCTTTGTGTCTGATTGGAGAATCCCCTTTAGTAATTCCTGGAGTGGGGGTGTTCTGATGATAAATTCCCTCATCTTTTCTGTATCTGTGAATGTTGTTATTTCTCCTTCATATTTGAAGGATAGCTTTGATGGGTATAGTATTTGTGGCTGAAAGTTCCTCTCTTTCAGGACTTTAAATATTGGGGTCCACTCTCTTCTAGCTTGTAGAGTTTCTGCTGAGAAATCTGATGATAATCTAATGGGCCTTCCTTTATATGTTGTATTCTTCTTTTCCCTGGCTGCCTTAGAGAATTTTTTCTTTGCTGTTGGTTGTGTCAATTTCAGTATGATATGCCTTGGAGTAGGTTTGTTGGGGTTAAGAAAACTTGGAGTTCTGTTTGCTTCTTGAACTTGAGGCTTTAGTTCTTTCCACAGGCTTGAGAAGTTCTCATCTATTATTTGTTTGAGTATGTTCTCCATTTCATTTTCTCTCTCTTCTCCCTCTGATATACCTATTATTCTTATGTTATTCTTTTTGATGGAGTCAGATAATTCTTGTAGGGCTATCTCTTTTTTTTTTTAATTTTTGAGTCTCTTTCTTCTTCTTCTCTGTTGTGCCTCAAGTTGCTTGTCCTTCTATTTCACTAATCCTCTCTTCTATCTGACCTGTTCTATTAGCTAAGCTTGTTACTTCAGTTTTTCAGCTCAGTGAATTGAGTTTTTCATCTCTGTTTGTTTTGTTTTTATAGTTTCAATTTCCTTGGACATATATTCTTTGTGTTCATGGAGTTGTTTTCTGAGCTCCCTAAATTGCCTTTCTGTGTTTTTATATATATCTTCGGAGGATTTTTAGGATTTCTACCTTGAATTCTCTGTCATTTAGCTCCAAGGTTTCCAATATATTAAATTTTTTCTCCATAGATTTTTCCTCATCTAGCTGTGTTACCGCTCTTTCTTTTGTATCCATGATATTCGATTTTCTTTTCCTTAATGGTATCTGAGGGTGGTTTTGTTGATAGTATTAATGAGATTTAATAAAGAATAAAAAGTTAAAAAAATAAGAAATCGAAGAGTTGTTTTTTTTAAAAAAATTAATAATTAAATAAAGAAAAATAAAATAAAATAAAAATTTAAAAAAAAGGAAATTATTTCCCTTGTCCTTTTTTCCTCTCCTCTCCTCTCCCCTCTTTCTTGAGAAAATCTTGTGGTGAACTGTGAATTATAACAAACAATGCCTGTAATGGAGGGCCTGAATTGGGGAAAAGTAATAAAGGGCAAAAAAAAAAAAAGATAAACGAAGGGGGTATGGACACACAAAAAGCAAATAAGGAAAAAATTTGGGTCAAGAATAAAATGATTTGCTTTTAGGTGTAGGTTGACTAAGAGTTATGATGAGAGGAATAAGAGGGAAACAGGAAAATGTTGGGACAAATTAAAAAATTACTATTGTATTTAGTGGAACAAGAACTAGATAAAATGGAGAGCCAGGGATGGGAGCACTGATAGTGAGTTAAAAAGGTGAAGTAAAAACCCCCCCAAATGCCACAAACATAAGTTTGAATCCCAGATAAGATAATTTGTTTGTTATTGAGGTTTGAATGAGAGGAGATGTAAAGGGGAAAGGAAGAAACTAATATAGAGGCAGAAAAGAAAGAGAGAGAGAGAAAAAAAAGAGGGAACCACTAAAGGAAGAAAAAAGAAAAAAGAGGAGAGAGAGAGAGAGAGAGAGAGTTAAGGGTTTTGGAGTGCAACCCGCTTACAGAGAGAAGATGAGGAGAGAAAAGATAATGGGAGATGTAACACTTATGGGTAGTGTAGTTTAAGGAGAGGAGAGAGTAAGACTGGCAAAGAGTTAATCGGCCAAATTGGATGAGGAAAAAAAAATATCAAGTATGAAGATAAGAGAAACAAACGAACAAATATAATAAAATGGGATAGGTTATAAAGTCTGCAGATTATTCTTGATTTTGAGAGGTTATCTTCTTGCTTTTTCTTTTCTCTCCCTCTTCCTGGTTGGTGACTCTGTACCCCAGGTTCTGCCCCTTTGGCACACTCAGGTAGAGGTTTGCAGTTGATAAGTCTCTATGGCGATGTCATGTATTGTGCTTTAGTCTCGTTGGCAGTCGAGGCTCATTAGCATTTATAGACTCCACCAGTGAGAGAGTCTGTGTTCCTGGTACCTTTCTCCTAGTCTTTCCTTCCTCAATTAGTAGCCTGATAATCCAGCTATGGGGTTGCTGCTGCCTCTGCCTGGATAGTAAGAGGCTCAAAGAGCTGGCAACTCCCCACTCTATTTCCACTCAGCACAGGGCTCTGGATAAGGCTCAGTCAGTCAGAGCTGCTAGCATAATCAGGTGGGGTTTCTGCCCACTCAACGACCTCTGGCTCTGCCACTCTGTCCGGTAACACAGGTGGGCGCCCACTTCCGGGGCGCTTGAAGGAAACTCTCGCTCACTATCTGCGTGCATAGACCAGGATATCCGGCCAGCAGTCTCACACTCTGAGTGAAATCCCCAACCGCATGGAAAAGTTCCAGCATTGGAATTGGCTCTCGCTCCATCCCCATGTGCTGCTTTTGCAAGGCGCTGGGGCGGCCCGAGATTCCGCTTTGGCCCACACAAAGGCCCCTGACTCTGCCCCTCTGTGTGATAACACGGGCGCGCACTGCCAAGGCACTCGGAGGAATCTCTTGCTCACTATATGTGCGCGCAGACCAGGATATGAGGCCGGCCACATTTCCCTCTGAGTGAATCCCCTACCAGCATGGAAAAGTTCCACCGTTGGAATTAGTTCTCACTCCCTCCCGTGCACGGCTTTCCCAAGGCATTGAGGCTGCCCAGAGATTCTGCTTTCGGCCCACACAAAGGCCTCTGACTCTGCCTCTCTGTGGGGTAGACGGGCACCCACTCCGGGGCTTAGGAAGAAATCTCTTGCCCACTATCTGCAAGTGCCGACCAGGAAATCGGGTAAAATGGCTGCCCCGCTTGTCTTTCTTTGTTTGGGTTTGGCACGAGTGTTAGCTTGTATTGCCCAGGTTGCCACAGGATCAGTTTTTCCTCGGCTTGGATCTCTATGCCACAGCCTGGTTCGGCCGTTTGTGCCGCGGCCTGGATCTATTCACTACCTTTGCCCACCTCAGTTTCTATATTCGCGGATCCCAGAGAATGCCTCCCTGTTTAGGTTAGTGAGGAAGGCGGAGCATTTCTTACTCCCTATTTCCTTCGGGGTTTGGTTATATATTTAGCCAATTTTTTGCTCGACCATACCTTCGGGTGTATTGCAAAACATCTGGAGGCTCCAAGGATAGGTTTCTCTGTCTCTGGTTGAAGATCTTGTTGAGTTTAGGGGGAGATTTATAGGTATTGCTTCCTACCCCACCATTACTCTGATGTCATTTCCATATTGATGTAATTTTATCAGGGGATTTTAAGGTATATTTTTCTTCAGATGTTTCATGTTGCCCCAATTTTCAACAATGAGTTGCTGGAAATAACATCATATGTTATTAGTACGAATAAATAAATTATAAAAACAGCAAATCAAGAGAATAAAGGTTTTTTGTGCTTATTATAATTTAAAATTCTATTATGTTCAACCACATAAATAATTATCTATCCTCTAATTCTCTAATGGTTTTTATATGTCAGACATTGCATTGGTAATTGGGCGGAGGGTTGGGGGGATGGGTGAAAGAGGTAACTGGATTATGATATACAAATTGGATATTACAGAATAGTCATGGGGATGTAAAGTACAGCATAAGGAATATAGTCAAGAATGTACTAATAACTATGTATGGTGTCAGATAGGTATGAGATTTATCAAAGTGATCACTCAGTAAGTTATGCAATGTCTAACCCTAGGAACATACACCTGAAACTACTATAATGTCCAATGTAAATTATAATTGAAAATAAAAAAATGATTGTAAAAATTGAGATGAAGGCAGAAACATAAAATTTAATTCAGCCTGGCTCTCATTCTACAAATATATAAAGATATACCACATAAATGATTCAACGTTTTCCCATTTGGTATCTAGATTAAGAAAGAATTTTCTGTTCAGGTACAACCTTACTTCTATGCTCAATCTCTTTTTATTTACCTTTTAGCTTCTTGTTTTTAAAAGTCTTACCCATGGATATAATGTTAGGCACTTTTCACAGCCAAGACTCATTTGCTTCAGATGTTGGTACCAGTGAACTATATACTTCAGGGACCAGCAGAATCATCTGGAGAGCTTGATAAAACAGACTGTTAGGCTCGGACTCCAAGGTTCAGTGACTCTGGGTGGGGCCCAAGAATTTGCATTTCTAACATACTTGGGTAATGCTTATGCTTCTGGCCCCAGGACCACACTTGAAGACCTGCTCTTGTTTATTGTGTTATTTCATAATGAAAATATTATGTATGCTTACCAATACCCTTTGGTCAATATGAGAATTCCTTCCTCTGATAAGAGAAACTGCTGTTCATATCTATTTTTTTAAAATTTTTTTTAGAGGGAGAGACAGAGAGATAGAGAGAAGGACAGATAGGGACAGACAGGAAGAGAGAGATGAGAAGCATCAATTCTTCATTGTGGCGCCTTAGTTGTTCATTGATTGCTTTCTCATATGTGCCTTGATGCAGGCGGGCTCTAGCCAAGGTAGTGACACCTTGCTTAAGTCAGTGACCTTGGGCTCAAGCCAACAATTTTGGGCTTTCAGCCAGCGACTTTTGGGCTCAAGCCAGAGACCATGGGGTCATGTCTATGATCCAATGTTGCCCTCAAGTTGGTGAGCCCATGCTCAAACTGGCGACCTTGGAGTTTTGAGCTAGGTCCTCCGCATTCCAAGCTGACACTCTATACACTGGACCACTGCCTGGTCTGGTTCTGTTCATATCTTTACACAAAGTCCCAGTTAGCCCTCCCATTTCAGAGGTATATTTTCTGATTAAATGTTTCCCCAGTAGAATCTGTTCTCAGGATGAAGATATATATATATTTTTTCACATTAAGATTCACTCCTTCCCCTCTTCTCTTGTTCACATGGAAATCTGATTTGTAAAAAAACATTCAGTTCAGCTCACCTTGGTCATGGGTCAAGCTTATCCCATTGTGATTCCAACCCCACACAGGATGTCTGAGTTTCCTGTATTCTCAGTTCCATTATGTTCAAAGGGCTATTCTTAGTCTACATTGCCATCTCATCTTGTACTCTGTTTTTCTACCTTTCTGCTCCCCCAAATCTGGGAAAAAACATCTGGTTGAAAGTTCACTTCTACTTTATTCACTTATAGTACTTCGTTAGTAAATTAGTTTTACTTTTGTCCCAGGATGAGCGAGAAAGATATGAAGGACTTTTCAGGAGTTTTTAGGATATGATTGGGAAGGAGGAAAAAACCTGGAGTTACTATTTCTCTAAATCGTCTGTCTGTATTTATATATTAACTCATGGATGTAAAATACAGCTGGAAAATTATTATATAATGGCAGCAGGGCAACAAGATTAGCTTTAGGTAGTGAGGTTTCAGTATGTGTGGAGAATTCTTGTGAGATGCCTGGTGAGACATTATATACAAGAGTCTGCCGACTAGGAAGATGATCACGTCTAGATATGTAAACCTGGGACTTATATCAATATAAGTAGCAGAGAAAAGCATGGCAGGGGATGAGGTCATTTACTAAGATTTTGCAGATTAGTAAAAGAGACAGGGCCAAAGACAGACACTGAAGCAAACCACATTAACACACACACACACACACACACACACACACGACTCAGAAGTGAGATAAAGAAAACTAGGAGTTTTACCATGGACCATGAGAGAGGATTATTCTTTTCTCTTTTCTCTCAGACACAGGATTTTCTTACTTCTTGATGAGTTGTGGACTGTCTGTCACCTGATTCCATGCTGCTGTTTTTCTTTTTGCCATTTTGTGTCCCGTCCAGAGTGTAGTGTTCCTCACTTTTTATTCATCCATAGCACACAACACATAGTACCTGATGGTTGCTTAACACATAGTACCTGATGGTTGCTTAACAAAATTTTAAAAATTCTCAATATGGATATTATCAATTTTTTATAGATTTGTAAATATTTAGAGGGTAACTACAAAGTTTTGGTTTCAAGGACTCTGAGTCCAATCCAACTCATTGTCAAATTGTTTCCTGATAGTGTATACTTGTTTGTGATATGGGGTGTGTTTTGCTAGAGATAATGAAGACTGTCTAGACATAGAATGAAGATAAATACAGCACAATACCGTATAACTATTTGGGGCTTTGAAGTATGGTGGAGCTCTAGAAATGTTTGTAGATTGAAAACACAGAGAAATAGTTAAATGTGTAATTTCCTGTCTGTGTTAGTTTACCTACTGAATGTATGATTTATATATGATCATTAGGCTATTTTTCTACTCATTAATAGAGTACTACAGGGTTTAAATATAAACAATGGTGTGTATATCACAGCAGCCAAAGTGATTGCCACTTCCTGCACTAAGAAGTTTTCTTTTATTTGTGAGAACAATAACTCTAATTTTGATCTCTTACTAGGTAATGATAAATGAAGTAATGACAATTTTGTGCATCTACTTTTTGCCTGCAGGATACAAGTAAAAGCTCTGTGTTCTTGACATTGGTTTACTTGTGATGTTAGTTGCATGCGTAAGAAAACTTGTAATTTGAGAGTCATGTTTCATTTGCATGGGATGGGAACTAATAACAGTTTCTTTACTTGATTTCAAGTGGAATTTATTTTGACAGAAGAGTAAATATTACCATTCAAAAGGTAATACTAATATTCCTCTTTCCTCTATTTTAGCTGGATTTCCTTGTAACATATTATATCCTTTATGTGTTTTGTGAAGAAATGACAAACACATTTGAGTTATTTTTAAATTTATTTTTTTTAATTTTTATTGATTTTTAGAGAGAGAGTGAGAGAGAGAGAGAGAGAGAGAGAGAAGGGGGAGGAGCAAGAAGCATCAACTCCCATATGTGCCTTGACCAGGCAAGCCCAAGTTTTTGAACCAGCAACCTCAGTGTTCTAGGTCGATGCTTTATCCCACTGCACCACCACAGGTCAGCCCTATTTTTAAATTTGTGTTCAGAAAATGCACATTCTAATATCAAGGTTGTTCATGACATGACTACTTACATATATATTTTTTTCTAGGAAATATAATAATAGTACTTTTTAACAGAATAAGTGTCATTTCAGTGCCTTTATCACTTTTAGATTTCAGAAAATCTCATACTTAGCGTAAGAATTAACAGTTAAAAAATAAAAACAATATAGAAGCACATTGAATAAATACTGATGCTACAACCTCTTTTAATTTTTTCACCTCTACAGTGTACACTGTTATCAATTTGGTTTGTATGTTCTCATTCTTTTTCTAGAATTTGCTACAATAATGCTACATGAAACTTCATTATGTATATATTTCTGTGAATATATTTGAATATTTTTATAAAGTAGAAATCTAAAAGAGAAACTACTATTTCAAATAGTAGTAGTTTCAACTTTTTTTTAGTTTCGACTCTAAATCTTGAAATATAAACAATTATTTACCTACTACAAATGCTGTCAACTGCGCTCATACATGTATGTATGCCTATTTTTTCCAAAACCTAAGTAGTTTTTTATGTTACCCACTTTTTAATAGGCACAAATGTTCTTTTATTGTTGCTTTAAATAATGTACTCACTATGACTTGTGAGGGAGAGTAGCTTTTCTGCTGCTTATTGGTCACCCATTTTGCTGTGAATGGATGTTTTATTCTTTAATTGATTTTTTTAGAGTGAAAAGAAATAATTTTATTTATTTTTTATTTTCATTTAAAATTTTTTTTCTTAATTTTATGTAGAAAATTAAATTTCACAGGGTGACATTAATCAAAAGAGTACATAGGTTTCAGGGAAACATTTCTATAGCATTTGAACTGTTGATTATGTTGTATATTTGTTTGTTTTCCTCCTTTTTAGTGATCACAGAAAGTGCTTTCTGTCTAGGTATTCGTTCTCAAACATTTAAAAAATTTTCTGTGTGTATACAATAGAAAAGTCAAGTCTTCTTTTGGAGTGTAGTTCATCTTGTTATATAGGTCACATACTTTATTTAAGGACATGCTGGGACTTGAGTCTACTTATAGATATAGAAGCAAAGGGAGGTATTGGCACATATCCTAAGGAGAACCAGTATTGTTTGGCATGGCATCTGCTTCAGGGGATGCTATTTCAGTTTGCTCTTGCAGTGATGGCTTGGTCCCCTCAAACAGTGATGGAGAGGCTGCTATCAGTGTGGGTGGGAAAGCTGTTACCATTAGAGCTGGAGAGGCCAATTCTAAAGGGGTTGAGGAGGCCTCTTCCACTGGCCATTGAATTTATGGGCTCAGTGTCCTCAGCTTCACCAGTGTTTTTTCTACATAGCCCCTTTCCAACTTACAAGATTGCATTCTCTTCCAATCAATGACTTCACTTCAACAGTAGATACCTTATGAGGGTGAGAGTTCAATTTGTATTGCAATTCAGCTAGGAACAAGAAGGAGTACTGAACTTGATTTTCAGCAAGGGGTACTGAGTTTGATTTTCAGCAACGTCAGCATTGTAGCTACAGAAGATAATAAGAGTTTTCCTTCATGGCAAACATAGAGGATTTCAGGTTATTTATTGTGGCGTTTGAATGACTATACCATTAATATATTCCCACTAACAGTGTACAGGGATTTCAATCTTAACACTTACTATTTTCTGGAGCATTTTTTGTTTGTTTATTTTTAAAAATAATAACTATCATGATAGGTATGTAAACTGTAACTGATGACAATCAAATAATGAGTTTTAAAAATTTCAAAAGAATTTGTGTAGAATTGGTGATATTTCTTTCCTTAACACCCAGTAGCATTCTCCAGTGAAGCTGTCTGTCCGCAGAATTTATTTTATTTTATTTTGTTTGTTTGTTTTAGTGCAGAAGTTTTTAACTTCAATATCAATTTCTTTAATAAACATAGAGCTTATTCAGGTTATCTGTTTTTTCTTGAGTGAGCTGTGTGACTTCTAAAAATTATGCCCATTTAAGTTATCTAATTAATTGTATAAAGTGGTTGATAATATTATCTTATTATTTCTTAGTATCGGTAGAATCTTTAGTAATGTTGAGCCTTTTCACTATTCTTTAAGATCAGTCTAGAAATTTTATTGACTTTAAACAACCATCTTGCCAGGAGCTTTTAAAACTCTACTTTGATAGCTAAATACAGTTAATATTAATCCTCACATGCTTTTCCATATTACAATGAATTTATGCTTACAGAGTAGATGGAAAGAAGCTTCCACTCCATACAGTAAAAATTTGAATATCATAAATGAAAACCACCATTAAGGTAGGTGTTTCTTCTATAAGATTTTAAAGCTATGGTCATCTCACTTCTGATTAAACCTCCCAAGTAATAGTAAAGTCTTTTTATTACATTTTTAAATTATTAAAAATTTTAGAAAGGGCTTTTTTGCATTAAAACTTCTATCAAAATAGATTACTGTTAAATAGGAAAGTCTATTTTGCATTTCCTATATAAAACATAATGCAAGTCAGTATTATTTTATAAGTGTTTAAGATAGGATATATGATAGAGAAATAGAGTAAAAATAAAGGAAACACCGTTATTTTTTTATTGTACCTCTTTCTGCTGACAGCTTTAATGAACTAAAGACTCTACTTTTGCTTTAGGAGCTAAGGTAAGTATTCTGTTGTATATACGTCCCATATCTTCTTTATCCTATCATCCACTAGAAAACACTATGGTTATGCTCATGTCTTGGTCATAAAAATAGAAGAAATATTGTAATTTATTACAACATGGATCGATCTTAAGAAATTTATGCTGAGCAAAATAAGTCAGACAGAAAAAGTCAAGAACCATATGATTTTACTCATGTATGGGATATTAAACTTAAGGAAACAAATAAATAAACAAAGGAAAACCTCATAGACTCAAACAACAGTATGGTAGTTACCAGAGGAAAGGCGGGGTGTGGGGAAGTAAAAGATAAAGAGTTTCAAACATATGGTGACAGGGAAAAGTTGGCTTTGGGTGGTGACAAGCACACAATGCAATATATACGATGTGCCATAGAATTGTACACTTGAAGCTTATATGAATATATTAACCAATTTCACCCCAATAAATTTCATTAGAAAATAATAATTAGAAAAAGAAAGAAGCTGGCACTGGGCATTTGACTCAGACATTGTCCAGGCATGTGGAAGTCCCAGGTTTGATGACCAGTCAGGGCACACAAGAGAAGTGACTACCTGCTTCTCTAAACCTCCTCCTCCTCTCTCTCTTTCTCTCCTCTCTCTCTTTCTCTTCCCCTCTCACAGCCATGGCTCAAACAGTTTGAGCAGGTTGACCTGGGCATTGAGGATGGCTCCATGGCCTGACCTCAGGTGCTAAAATAGCTTGGTTGCCTGGCAACAGAGCATCAGTCCCAGATGGGCAGAGCTTCGCCTAGTAGGTTGCTTGCAAAGTGAATCCTTGTTGGGGAGCTCGTGAGAGTCTTTTGCTACCTCTGTGCTTCTCGCCTAATAAAAATAATAGTAATAATAATAATAATAATAATAATAAAAGAAGCTAAAGTAATAAAATTGCCAATAGAGGTAGCAATTGGAGATAGCCAATCAAGACCTAAACCTTGTTACTAAAGGCAAAACTGTAACAGAAATGTTCACAAATAATTTGATACTTAATGTACCAATATGCTAGTCATTGAACAAAAATTATGCATAGAATATATTGTACTAAGAAATTAAAATTAAACTATCTCCATCTCTTTCATTTCTTGTTCACATAGATTTCAATACATTTCCTAACTAAATCATTTGTCCCTATTCCTTACATTCTAGTATAACCAAAAATTTTGGACTCATAATTTCTCTATTCTCAATTTTTTACCAATTTTAAAATAAAAAAGCTAAGTAAAAATAATATACAAGCAATATAGAATATAAAAAATAAAAATTAAAAACCTACTTTTTCTTGGACTTTATTTGGAAAATTATTTCCAAATTTTATGCACTCTCCCTGCTTCATTTGTATAAAGTTCATACTAATTTAACTATGTTTCGTCATTATTCTGTTTTGTTCTCTTTACCTATGTTATCATGAGCTTCCTCATTTTTCTTTTTCTCTGTTCTCTCTCTCATTTGTTTACTTATTCATTTGTTTCACCTTGGGGTTTAATCTTGGTTTCAACTACCCTACTATTTTTTTGCTTTTTTATTTTAGTTTTTCTTTCCTTTGATATGGGTTATCCTTGGTAGATGAAAAAATTTAGAAAATGAGTGATAGCTTACTGGGAACTTACAGAATAAGGAAAAGTTGAAGTGAAAAAGAGGTTTATAAGAAACATTCAAAATACATTGAATCATTGGGTACAAAATAATGTGTATATTTTAAAGATAGATAAAGATTTTGGGGAAATATCTTTGTAATCAACCAATTAATAATAGTCTTGTATTTTATACAAAATAGTTATAAAATTTTAAAAAATCCATAGATGTGATATGTTTACCCTAACAATAATACTTTCTCTGTTTTCCTTCTGTAAATACTATTGATAAAATATTTAAAACCATATTGTTTGCTACATTTTCTAGAACCTATTATATGTTCTTTAATCATACAAAATTATTATTTTTTTCTTTTTTTATTAATTGTAATGGGGTGACAATGATAAATCAATGTACATATATATGTTCAGAGAAAACATCTCCAGGTTATTTTGACATTTGATTATGTTGCATTCCCATCACCCAAAGTCAAATTGTCTTCCATCGCCTTCTATCTGATTTTCTTTGTGCACCTCCCCTCGGCCCCCTCTCTTTCCCCCTCTCCTATGGTAACCACCACACTCTTGTCCTTGTCTCTGAGTCTCATTTTTATGTCCCATCTATATATGGAATCATATAGTTCTTAGTATTTTCTGATTTACTTATTTCACTCAGTATAATGTTATCAAGGTCCATCCATGTTGTTGTAAATGATCTGATGTCATCATTTCTTATGTCTGAGTAGTATTCCATAGTATATATGTACCAAAGCTTTTTAATCTACTTGTCCACTGATGGACACTTGGGCTGTTTCTAGATCTTCACTATTGTGAACAATGCTGCCATAAACATGGGGGTGCATTTCTCCTTTTGAAACAGTGCTATGGTGTTGTTGGGGTTATTCCTAAAAGTGGAATAGCTGGGTCAAAAGGCAGTTCAATTTTTAATTTCTTGAGGAATCTCCATACTGTTTTTTACAGTGGCTGCACCAGTCTGCATTCCCATCAGCAGTGCAGGAAGGTTCCCTTTTCTCCACATCCTTGCCAGCACTTATACTGTGTTGTTTTGTTAATGAGCACCATTTTGACTGGTGTGAGGTGATATGTCATTGTAGTTTTAAATTGCATTTCTCTAATGATTAGTGATGTTGTGCATTTTTTTCATATGCGTATTGGCTATCTGTATGTCCTCTTTGGAGAAGTGTTTATTAATTACTATTGCCAATTTTTTTATTGGATTGTTTTTCTTCCTGGAGTTGAGTTTTACAAAGTTCTTTATAAATTTTGGTTATTAACCCCTTATCAGACGTATTATCGAATATGTTCTTCCATTGTGTAGTTTGTCTTTTTATTCTGTTCTTCTTGTCTTTAGCTGTGCGAAAACTTTTTAGTTTGATATAGTCCTATCTGTTTATCCTGTCTTTTATTTCACTTGCCCGTGGAGATAAATCAGCAAATATATTGCTGTGAGAGATGTCAGAGAGTTTACTGCCTATGTTTTCTTCTAAGATGCTTATGGTTTTATGGCTTACATTGAAGTCGTTTATCCATTTTGAGTATATTTTTGTGAATAGTGTAAATTAGCGGTCTAGTTTCATTTTTTTTGCAGGTAGATGTCCAATTTTCCCAATACCGTCTTAAAGAGGCTGTCTTTACTCCATCATATACTCTTATCTCCTTTGTCAAATATCAGTTGTCCGTAAAGATGTTGGTTTATTTCTGGGTTCTCTGTTCTGTTCCATTGATCTATATGCCTGTTCTTTTGACAGTACCAAGCTGTTTTGAATACAATGGCGTGTATTATAACTTGATATAAGGAAGTGTGATACCTCCCACTTTATTCCTCCTTTTCAAGATTGCAGAGGCTATTTGTGTTCTTTTTTGGTTCTATATAAATTTTTGAAATATGTGTTCTATATCTTTGAAGTATGTCATTGGTATTTTAATTGGTATTGCATTGAATTTATAAATTGCTTTGTGTAATATAGATATTTTAGTTATGTTTATTCTTCCTAACCATGAGCATGGTATATGCTTCCACTTCTTTGTATCTTCCTTGATTTCTTTTATCAATGTTTTATAATTTTCCAAGTACAAGCCTTTAATCTTGTTTAAATTTACTCCTAGGTATTTTATTTATTTATTTATTTTTGCAATAGTGAGGGGATTCTTTCTTTAATTTCTCTTTCTGACAGTTCATTGTTAGTGTATAAAAATGCCTCTAATTTCTGAGTAATAATTTTATATCCTGTCACCTTGCTAAATTCATTTATCAGGTCCAGCAGTTATTTGAATGAGACTTTAGGGTTCTCTATATACAATATCATATCATCTGCAAATAATGATAGTTTTACTTCTTTTCCAATTTAGATACTTTTTGTTTCTTTTCTTGTCTGATTGCTGTGGCTAGGACTTCCAAGTCTATGTTGAATAAGAGTGGTGTAATGGGTACCCCTGCCTTGTTCCTGATCTTAAGGGGATTTCTTTAATTTTGCCCATTGAGTATAATGTTGGCTGTGGGTTTTTCATAGATGGCCTTTGTCACGTTGAGGAATGTTATTTGTATTCTGACTTTGCTGACAATTTTAATTATGAATGGGTGCTGGATTTTTTCAAATGCTTTTTCTGCATCTATTGAAATTATAATGTGGTTTTTCTCCTTTTTTTTGTATATGTGAATAATCACATTGATTTGTGAATATTGTAACAGCCTTGCTTCCCAGAATAAATCCTAATTGATTATGATGTATGATTTTTTTTCATATATTATTGAATCAGGTTTGCTAATATTCTGTTGAGGATTTTAGCATCTAAATTCATCAGGGATATTGGCCTATAATTTTCTTTCTTTGTGTTGTCTTTGCCTGGTTTTGGAATCAGAATAATGCTTGCCTCATAAAAGGAGCTTGGAAGTCTTTCTTCCTCTTGAATTTTTTGAAATAGCTTTAGAAGGATAAGAGTAAGTTATTCTTTGAATATTTGGTAGAATTCACTTGTGAATTTACTTGTGAATTCTACCATCAGGCCCAGAACTTTTCTTTGTTGGGAGTTTTTTGATAACTGTTTTAATCTCATTTGTTGTAATTGGTCTGTTTAAGTTTTTGGATTCTGCCAGATTAATTTTTGAAAGATTATTCATCTCAAGGAATTTGTCCATTTCTTCTAGGTTGTCTCGTGTTTTGGCATACAGTTCTTTATATTATTTTTTTTTTACAATATTTTGTATTTCTGTTCTGTCCATTTTAATTTCTCCACTCTAATTTCTAATTTTATTTATTTGAGTCCTCTCTCTTTTTTTCTTGGTGAGTCTGGTTAATGGTTCATTGATTTTGTTTACTTTTTAAAAGAACCATCTCCTGGTTTCATTGACAGTATGTATTGTTTCCTTAGCCTATATGTCATTTATTTCTGCTCTGATATTTATTATTTCATTCCTTCTACTAGCTCTGGGATTTACTTACTGTTCTTTTTCTAGTTCTTTTAGATACAGGGTCAAGTTGTTTATTCGAACTTTTTCTAGCTTCTTAAGGTTTGCCTGTAATGCTATGAACTTCCCTCTCAGGACTGCTTTTGCTGTGTCCCATAAATTGTGAGTTGATGTATGCTCATTATTATTTATTTCTAGTAATATTTTTATTTCTTCTTTGATCTCATTGTTATCCCATTTGTTATTTAACAACCTTCTATTTAGTTTCCATGTGTTTGAGAATTTTTGAGTTTTCTGTTGTGGTTGATTTCTAGTTTCATGACATTGTGATCAGAGAAAATGCTTGATATGATTTCAATCTTCTTAAATTTGTTGAGATCACTTTTGTGCCCTAACATGTGGTCTATTCTAGAGAATGTACCATAAGCACTTGAAAAGAATGTAAATTCTGCTGCTTTAGGATGAAAGGTTCTGAAGATATCTTTTAAATCAAGTTGATCTATTGTGTCCTTTAAGACTGCTGTTTCTTTGTTAATTTTATTTCTTGAGGATCTATCCAGTGATGTTAGTGGGATACTGAAATTCCCTACTATTATAGTATTGCTGTTGATCTCTCCTTTTATATCCATCAAAGTCTGCTTTATATATTTAGGTGCTCCTATATTAGGTGCATAGATATTTATAATGCTTATATCTTCCTGTTGGATTGCTCCCTTTATCATTATGTAGTGACCTTCTTTATCTCTTACTATAGCCTTTGTTTTAAAGTCCCTTTTGTCTGATATAAATATTGCTACCACAGCTTTTTTTTTCATTTTCATTTGCATGAAATATTTTTTTCATCCTTTTACCTTCAGTCTATGTACATTTTTTGTTTTAAGGTATGTCTTTTGTAGACAGCATATGTATGGGTCCTGTTTTCTTATCCACAGTGCTACCCTATGTCTTTTGATTGGATCATTTAATCCATTTTTACTTAAGGTTATACTTGATATGTAGTTATTCATAGCCATTTTATTCTTTAAAGCTGTATTCCTCTTTTGCTATATTCTTTTTCCCCTTTGATCTGTTTACAACAGGCTCCTTAAAATTTCTTGCAGCATTGGTTTGGTTGTAGTGAATTCCTTGAGTTATTTTTGTCTGAAAAGCTTTTTATTTCTTCAATTATAAACAATAGGATGGCTGGATAAAGTAGTCTTGTTTGTAGGCTCTTGTTCTGCATTACTTTGAATATTTCTTGCCATTTCCTTCTGGCCTCAAGTGTTTCTATTGAGAAGTTGGATGCCATAATTATGGGGCCTTCTTTGTAGGTGATAGCCTTTTTTTTCTCTCTAGCTTTTAATATTTTTTCTTTATCACCTAGCTTTGGTATTTTAATTACGATGTGTCTTGATGTAGATTTCTTTGGGTTTCTCTTTAATGGAATTCTCTGTGCTTCTTGAACTTGTGAGACTTTTTCCTGCATTAATTTAAGGAAGTTGTCAGCTATGATATGATTGAAAAAGTATCTTTCCCTTTTTCTTTCTCTTCTTCTTAAGGAATCACTATTATGTGGATGTTATTGCTCTTCACATTGTCACAGAGCTCTCTTAGAGTTTCCTCAGACATTTTGAGTCCCTTTTCTTTTTTCTGCTCTACTTTCATCCCTTCATTTTTCTTGTTCTCTAACTTGCTGATTCAATCCTCATTTTAATCCATCATGCTTTTAATTCCTTCCATTGTGGTCTTCATTTCTGATATTGTATTTGTCATTTTTGACTAATTCTTTTTTATTATTTCAATGTCCTTTTTTATATTTGCTATCTCTTTATTTAGGTGTTTGTTATGTCCATGTATTGTTGTTCTAAGATCTTTGAGCATCCTAATAATCATTATTTTAAACTCTGCATCCAGTAATTTGGTTATATCTGACTCATTCAGGTCCTTTTCTGGGAATTTCTCTTGATTCATTTGGGTGTTGCATTTCTCTGCCTTTACATTTTGTCTGTGTATAAGAATGTTTTGGCCACTGGAGTTCAATGGGAGTGCCCTCTGTGTTACCTAGTTGTGATTTGTTTGCAGGGCTGCCACCTTCTCTGCCGCAGCTGCCTAGGGTATTCTGGTATGGGTGTTGTTGTTGCCAGTCCACTGGGGCTGTCACTGCCATTTCTGCCTCTCTTCCATGGAAGGGTCTGTGGTCATATGCCTGGGTCTACAAGCCTTGGTGGCCTTGGTCTTTGCCCCACACTTTCAGGTGGGGTTATGCACAGCGCCCTGCCTCATACCTTGGCACCACAGGGATGAGCACCTTTGCCACTACAGTCTCTGCTTGATTTCAGGCTTTCACCCCGCCCCCATGGGAGGAGCCCACTTGCGGGCCAGGGTGTGCTGCGTGACCACACTGAGTTGTGGAACTCTGCCTGTCCTGGGCTTGTGCCACACCCCAGCAGGAGGAGCCAGCTTACACAATGGGAGGCAAGCCTCAGTTCCACTGACCTGGGGAGGCTGCACACCTGCGCCCTTGCTCAGCAGCAGGTATCCGCCCCTTCCGGGGCTCCTGCCCTTCGCCCACAGGTAAGATTGCAGGCAGGGCTGCAGCTGGGCCTGACCACTTTACTGGCCCTTCCACCCCTGCTGGGCAAGACTTAGCTCACATTCTGCCTCAGTCATGGCCCACTGGCTTCCACCCTTGCTGAAAGGATCTGTGCTTTTGCGTCCTTCCACTGCCTACCCTCAGGAAAGCCCTCAACAGTGTGGGCTGGGACGCTGTAGCTCAGACTCTAACACTGAATACTGTAGGCCTGAAGCTTCCTACTTCTAAGCGACTCTGCTCTGAGTGCCGTGGAAGAACTTGTTTGGCTGGTGTCCAGCTTCCCTTTGCTGTTATTGCTCTTTCCAGAGCAAATATTCGCTCAGATTTGGGGAGTGACTCAGCCCCAGGGTTAGGGTGGTTGTCCCTCAAAGTGTTTCTCCTAGATTACACTCTCTTCCTGCTGCTCCAGTCTTCTCCTCTCTCTCCATCCCCCGGAGCCTTGGGTGAGTGGTTGTGAGAGAGGTTTTCTGCATGGTCCCTTTAAGAAGAATCCTGGGTCTGAGAAATCTGTCTCTCACAAACAGTATCCTGACTTGTTTCGCAGCTAAATACTGTCCATATGCCTCTTCTAGGCTCTGGGGCTACAGGATGGGGCTTTGTTCCTGGAGCCCAGGACCCTTACCTCTCCAGTAAACTCATTTCCTGCCATGTGAGTCTCTCTGGGCTGCCATTTGCTCCTAGGAGCTGGGCAGCCCTCTCTGCATTTCTGCTTTTCCTACCAGTCTCAGTGTGGCTTCTTTAGTGTTTCTTGGTTGAAGAGTCCTCTTAGTTAAGTCCAAAGTTGGTTTTATCAGATGATGGTTCTTAAAATTAAGTGGTAATCCACTTTGGTTCTGGGAGGTGGAGTTTGGCACATCTGCCTACTCTATCACCATCTTGCCACTCCCTCACAACATTATTATATGTTCTTTAATTATGAAAAAACTGTAAGCTTATTTAAATGCCCCAAGAACTAAAATTGTTAAAAATTGCTTATCATTGGTGTTTTACCCAGTTTTTTAAAGATATATATGTATCAGTTGATCTGTTAAACATTGATAAACGTAAGTTTGTACAACTTATTTAAAAAGCAGAGGTAACATATTACTGTACTATATGTTAACTTTTAGTGTTTATTTTCCACTTCGTTTCTAACATAAAAAATGTTATTAAATACAGCCCAATCCTAAAGCTCTGTGTCTCCAACAGACCTCCTATAGAAGAATGTGTGATGCTTCTGGAAGTGATGGACATCCAAGATCAGTGGTTTCACTCACGCTGCTTTCAATGAAGGCGAAGCACAGTTTGCAGTCAGCACTTAGCTTTCCATCACATCGCGGCACTGAGAGTGTAAAAACCATACTTCTTCACTCTCATACAAGGTCAGTTTACTGTCCTAATTATACTTCAACAAAATAAAGCATATACTATTTGTAGCAATAAATACATTTATCACATACAGTTCTGTTAAATGACACATTTTGGATTTGAGAATTTGACATGGAAGACATAGATTGATACGTAAGGCTGCCAATTTATACCAGTGAGCCTTTAAGATCATAGTCCTTGGCCATGCCTGAAAGCTCCTGTTTGAAGAGAAAGCACTCCTGCATGGAGAATTTCTAGAATGCTTTTTGTCTTTTTTATGTCAGAACCCTTCTCTCTGAAAACAATCAGTTATTTATAGATCCTAGCAAAGGAACAGAATAAGTCAAAGGCAAAGATGTAAGAAAAAATGTTAAAGTCTCTTAAACTTGCTACTGTTATTTAGAAAGGGTGAGAGAGACAGTTTTGCTGTAGGAGTGATGATGAAAGAGCCATAAACCACTGATGAGAGCTTTGAAAAGACTGCCAACGGTGTGGCTGACATGGGAGTGGATTTGTGTTATTACTACATATTCCCGTGATGATTTTTAAAGCACCAGCACATTGGGGGGTTTTGCCTGCTTTTGTTTCCATCTAGCACTTACATCTAAGATTAAATAGTTCAAAAAACTGCTCATTGAATTAAAAAAAACAATAAATTTTAAAAGTGCTCTGATAGTTTTTGATACAACTAGTGCAAGTTTGGGAACCTTTTTGGCTGAGATAACCATGAACGCCACATATTTTAAAATGTAATTCCATGATAGCCATATAACGACCCGTGTACATTATGCATTATCCAATAAAAACTTGGTGTTGTCCCAGGACAGCTGTAATTGGCTCCAGCCACCCGCAACCATGAGCATGAGTGATAGAAAATGAATGGATTGTAATATATGAGAATGTTTTATATTTTAAACGTTATCATTTTTTTAAATAAAGATTTGTCTGCGAGCCAGGTGCAGCCATCAAAAGAGCCACATCTGGCTCTTCAGCCATAGGTTTACGACCCCTGAGCTAGTGGAACAGATGATTTGATGTTGATGCTTTAAAGCAGTGGTCCCCAACCTTTTTTGGGCCACGGACCAGTTTAATGTCAGAAAATATTTTCACAGACCGGCCTTTAGTGTGGGACGGATAAATGCACAAAAAGAATTTGTGACTGGCGTAAAAACTATGGTATTTTTAAATGTAATTGTTGAACTTACGAGACAAGTGTCAAGAGTGAGTCTCGGATGTAACAGAGGGAATCTGGTCATTTTTTAGAAATAAAACATCGTTTAGACTTAAATATAAATTAAATGAAAATGATGTAAGTTATTTGTTCTTTCTCTGCGGACAGGTACGAAATGGCCCACAGACCAGTACCGGTCTGTGACCCGGGGATTGGGGACTACTGCTTTAAAAGACAACATTCAAATCAATTTAATATTTTAAGCTTATCTCTTTGTTTCAGTATTCATTTTTATTGTTTAAAGAGAAAGTCTGTTTCTTCAGACAATTTGAAGAGAACCAAAGAAATAAGTAGAAATCTGCTCTTCTTTACACCAGTCAGCCCAACATTGTATGTATTTATATTTACTGCAGTCTATCATGCGATCTGGGTGTCTTTAGCATATTTGTCAGAAATATAAGTCAATGTTTATGCACATTTTGCTGTTTATTCTTACAACAGATAAGAATTGGAAATTTACCTTCATTCTATTAAAAGTATAAGTCATGGCAGGTAGAATATAAATATTTTCCTTTTTATTTTTATAATTATAATTTTTTTCTCATTAATCATTTGCTAATCTCATGGGATTCTGTGATAGTTCTTTTTTCTTTTTTTTATTTTTTTTAATTTATTTATTAAATTTAATGCAGTGACATTGATAAATCAGGGTACATATGTTGAGAGAAAACATCTCTAGATTATTTTGACATTTGATTGTGCTGTATACCCCTTCCCCAAAGTCAAATTGTCACCTTCTATCTGGTTTTCTTTGTGCCCCTCCCCTCCCCTCTTTTTTCTTTTTTAAAGCTCTATGGAAACTGCTGAAACCCAGGTTGGAATTGATCTACAAAATACAGCGTTTTGTTACCTATGATTTTTGTCTGACAGAGTGTAAGATTAAATGAGATACTGACACCAGTGGAAACTTTCTGTGCGGAAATAGTTAACATCACATTAGATGTGGCTATCTTTCTTCTGACATGGTCTCTCTGACAGCCTGGCATACATATCAACCAGTACTTACTAGGCTCAAAGCGGATGTGAAAGTCTAGCAGAGCCAGCACAAGCTAGCTGTGTTCCTGACTAAGCTCATCCTCCAGGTGGTGAAATCTGAAAGCCTATGCCTTTTGATAATATGCAGGTATCATCAGCCAGGATGGGTGTGTGACCCAAGTCTATGCTGGCATGCTGTTGAGAAAAGAAGGGTAAAGTTGAATTTGCTATAGGGAAGTTATGTAGGAAGTTGGGAGGGTTTCTGATTGTTGCAGGAAAGAGTAAACCTTGGAGTTCATGTTAATTAATATCTAATGCTCATTTTATTCTATAGGTGAAGACATAAGTGGATCAGAATGAAAAGGGGTCAAAATATTGCTATGCAGAATATGATTTTTTAAATCATCCACTGTTTGGGAGAATATTTAATATTTTTCTAAATTATATAAGCCTGTGTTTTTTGTGCCCTTTTGCCTCAATAGATGCTGCAATGAGTGATCCAAAGCTTAAATGAGGAATGAGTTATCCAAAGCATAAATTCTTTCATTTTTAAGTGTAATATGAAAATTTTGAATATTTTGATAATATAATTATTTTGCCATCAAAATAAATTTAGTTCATATTTACAAATTTGTTATCTTATTAAGAATATGAAGATTTAATTAAAAGACAACTAAACAAAAACCAGATAGAGAAGAAAACATAACTTTAAAGCAAAATTTTCGTTATAATTTTGGTTGAAAGAATATTTATTGAAAAACAAATGGTAATGTATATATATATATTTTATCATTTGATGTTTTTTTTAAAAATCAAATTTTCTCAAGTTATAGCATAATTAAAGGGTGAAATGAGATATTTTAATAACCAATAATTAAATCTAGGAAAAAGAATTTTGTTGCTTTTTTTTAAAAATGTTTCTCAAAATATTATTTGGGGAAAAATGTTTTCTCTTCTTTAATCACTAGTTATTTATTTATGATTCTAGAGGAGAGAGATTGTTATGCATTTTTTGTGGATTTATTATTTATAAAGCTTAAGTACAGGTGAACGATTATATTTTTGAATAAAAATCAATATAGAAACTATATATATTATATATACTTAAAGTAAATATACAGTTTTATGTATAATGTGTTATGATATAATAAATATATAAATATTAAATATGTATAACAATATATTATATATGTATTTGAACTAGAAACTAATTTAATATATTTTTGAATTTTTATATATTTATAATATATTATTATATATATTTATTTGAACTAACGACTATCATTTACTAGCTATAGAGACCTTGGAAATATTATTTACACTCTTTGAGATTGTTTTTTATAAATCAGAAAAGAAATCAATGTACAGTATTGTTATTAGAATTACAAGTTATACATTTCTCACTTAATGTTACTTTTTAAATGCCCTATTCTTGAGTCTTATTATTCCTGCCTTTCTTTGGCACTTTAAGAGAGAAGTTATGACTCCAGTGACTCTAAGTTTCAAGGAATAACATAAATGGTTGAGTAGGGTCTGACATAAGCCAGTACAGCAAGGTGAGGAGTTTGTGTGTGTGCCCTTCCTAAAGTGGAGTCACTCTATTTAGTGTCAAAGATCACTCTACTTGGTTGCCATCTGGAATAACACAGGTATTAAGTGATGGAATTTAATATTTCAGAAGATGGTATAAATGTGGATTTTTATGTGAGTATAAAATATATACATTTTAAAATTTTGGCAATGAATTCGATTACTTTAAAACAGCAAAGGCTTCACATAACATGCCATACACTGTATTGGGCCATTATTTAATTGTGTAGGACTTCTGCTGAAAGGTCTCACAAAGAGAAATTTAAAAAATTAGTTTTTATAATATTCTAAGATAAATGTTCACTTTAACATGTTTACTTCATTCTATCATGCTTATCATTCATTAGCTCTCCTTGTGACTTCATAAAGAATATTGCCATTTTTTATTTCTTTATTAATTTTTAAAATTAATTTTATTGGGGTGACATTGGTTAATAAGACTATATAGGTGTCAAGTGCACATTTCTGTGATACATGATCTATACGTTTTATTGTGTGCCTACCACCTAAAGTCAAATCATCTTCCATTGCCATATATTTGGCTTCCTTCACCTTTTGCAAATAACCCCCCCTTTCCCTTTGTTCCCTTTGGTAACCACCATACTGTTGTCTGTGTCTGAGTTTCAGTTTCCTATTCCACATACAAGTGGAACCCTTTCTAAATATTGTTAATTATGCCCTATAAAACTCTGCAAAGGATTCTAGCCGTGTTCTCTGCCTGCAGCCCTCAGAAATGAATAAGGAGAGAGCAACATATGCGGAGCTACAATTGCACCATCCAAAGAGGCAGAACAAAAGACATCCAACTAATAAAAGTAGAGGTAAAACTTTTGTTATGAAAATAATAGCAATGAAAAAAATGAAATCAAGATAACTGTGTCCATACATCCTTGACTCTCTACAATTCAAAGGGTATATGTTAATGTAATATTCAATTTGTATCACAGTAAATAGTGTTATTAATTTTAAATTCTAGACTAAATTATTATTTTGTTCTGATTATGAGGCTTTGCTATTCCTAATGCTTACTATATATTTTTTTTCTTATTTTGACAGAATTCACATTGCAAATCATTGTGATAATCCTGGGAATTATATGCTTTTTTCTCCTGCTGTCAATTATAATCTTAGGATATATGTGTAAGTAACAGACACATTTCTGACCAAAACAATGAACCAGGTTGAAAAATGAGGTACTTGACGGTAACCACGGACCCTCTGCTGAACCTTTGTAAACCATAACCTTCTGTAGAAATGTCAGAAATGATGTAGGTGTTGATGATGATGATTTTATTATTTTGTTGTCAGTTAGTTTTTATGCAACTCTAAAAAGTGTAGCAGTTATAATTGCACAAAATTTTGCTGATATGTATGGTGAAGTTTACATGTATTTTCAAAGTTATTTTTCATACAGAATGAGATTTTCCATATGACTAGAGAATTAGAAGAATCTATTTGAATATTAATTTTCTTATCATAATGTGGTATTGCTTAAATCACAAAGAAAATAAATTCAATCTATTTTCTATATCAGTTTTGATATGTTCCAAATCAATTAAAAATTTGTACACAACATTTGCCATCAATATCTTTTTTCTTATGTTTATTAATTCTTTGGTTCACTCATCCACAAACAATGTTGAGTATCTTTTAAGGGTCTTCAAAGGTAGAGACATTTCAAAATGTCAGTTCTCAATAAACTCAATTTAAAAGGGTGGATTTTGAAAAAATGAAGCAGATTTTTAAAATTTAATTTTATTAATTGGTTTGAGAAAGAAAGAGAGAGAAATATCAATTTGTTGTTCCCTTATTTATGCATTCATTGGTTGATTCTTGTTTTTGCCCTGAATGGGGATCAAAGCAGAAACTTGGTGTATTAAGGTAACACTCTAACCAAATGAGCTACTCTACAAACTCCTGAAGGAGTTTTGAAAATAAAATATTAATGCTGGGATAATAACATGAAGATATCAGATGAATGCCCTATAACATGTTGAAGTAAAAAAAGCATCAAAATTGATATGATATAAAAAACTGGTGGGAGTTGGGAAGTTCAGGTAGAAAACACTCATCTAGGTAGAGAACAACATAAATAAAGGATGTATTCTGTGTTAGGAACAAATAAAAGAAGTGCTTAAAGTGGCTGTTATACAATTCATGATAATCTTTTATATTGCGTTAGAAATTTTAGATTTGTCCTAAAAACAAAAATAACCATTCAGAGATTTTACTTGAGGGAGCAATATGACTTACGTCACATGAGTAGACAAGGATTTTTGAAAAGTCAATCTGAGTAGACTGGAAAATGGTTAAAGGGATCAGATAAGAGAATGTTTCAATAATTAGAGACTGATGCATATCTGCATTTATAGCAGAAGCAGGACTGTGAGAGGGTGTGAGCTAAGTGCCCTAGATAATTTAGAAAAGTTTAAATACTTGAAATAGCTGTTGAATTGAGAAAATAGCATGACTCAAAAACTACGCTGTGTAGTATTGAAGGGAGAAATGGTGATGAAACCTGTAAAGCTAATCAGCTTTGATCTGCATCAGTAGAGTTTTGTGACTTGTCATCTGACTTTCAGAAGCTTGTGTGATGGAGAAGAGGTGGAGAGTGATGAAAAGTTTCAGAATTGGCTATTTTTAAATGTGAATTAAGACTATGTTGCAAGATTGTTGGAAGTTTTGCTAAAATAACTTTCCTATTATGTGGCCTTGGATAGACAAAAAGTAAAGGAGAAAGGGACCAATTAACCATGAGGAATTGTATTATTGAGGAAGTGGAGGTATTGATGTGTCTTTTTAACTCAGGTTCAGTATATAAACATTGGAATGGATTGCTGAGTTGGAGCAATAGTGGTATGTACTGTAACTGAAGGCATTCAGAGACAGTGTAATTCATGTGCTTAGGTTTTTACAGTACACATTGCATTTGCCTGACTGATGGTGGGTAGTAGCAGAACTGGAAATGAAGATACTCAGTTGTGAAACAAAACTTCAGTGGACTATAAAAAAATGTTTACACACTTATAAAGCCATTTACTTTCCATTTTTATGTTTTTTATTCATGAGTTTTGGGAAGATACTGCTACTTTCCTGAGAATTTTAATATTTGTTTTGCATATTTGTAGTAGACTTCTGAGCTGTTTCCTCATGTGTATTCAATGAATTCATTATAAGCTTACACTAGACATAGAGCTAAATCCCTAAACTTAATTTTTCATTTAACTGAAGAAAAATATCATATGACCTCACTCATTTGAGGAAGCCAATGAACAATGTGAACTGAGAAACAGAATTGAGACAGAGGAGGGATCAAAAGGACCATAGGAAAAGTGCACAGAAGGGAAGGGAATGATAGAATGGGATAAACCTGAAGGGAAGAGGGGAGAGGTTGAGGGGAATATGGGGATGGGGGATGCATTTGGAGCAACACTAGAATCTATGTAAACACAATAAATTAAAATCAATAACAAATTTGCATTTAACTGTATATGCAAATATAAATGCTAAATAAAATAGTAAATTTTATAAGTTTTGAAATCTTTATTAGAAGAGTAGATAGCATAAAAACTAATTTTCTATATCCAGTTTATGTTTTTATTTCATAAATGTTAGCTACATACTTTAATAAGTAATATGCAGAAAGTTATAGTTTTATTTCAAAGTCCATTTTATCTGAGACTTCAAAACTTTTTAACATTACATTATTTTCTGATTGTACTTCTGCTTAGTCAATATCAATCATTTTGTCATTTAAGAGTAAATAATCACAATAAAGCGATCTACTAAAGCCATTCATGGCTTTTATTTTATAATATGGATTACAGTTTTTCAGATCTCTTCTGAGCAAAAAATACGAGATATGAAAGACACATCCAAAAATGCTTCCTCAGCAGAAGTTGAAGGTCACTCAAATCCCTCAGTTTCACCACCTTGTCCAGGTATGTACTGAATACTTAAACTGACAGCTCACAGATTCTTTTTTCAAGGAATTGTCCCCTTCTGTCCCACTGTAATATGTAATTTTAAAACTTGACATGAACTTTGTCAGACCTTTATTTTTGCTCACTTTTTCCCATTCATTTTTTTTATTATAGCTAATTGACAGCTTGACATTCACAAAGTAAAAGCCCTTTTTATATTAACATATTAATTTGATTATTTAAGTATTTTATGTTTCTGGATGAATTTTACCCACTATAGATTCTTCGGAATTAATGCCATTCCCATATATTCACTTTGATGACTTGTTTTCTTTGAGGAGAACTGCACAATACAGCTCAGTTTATTTGTACCTGAGAAGGCAAGAATCCTCAGCACAGTCCTCACAATGGTGTTGGCTCTGTCAGAGACTGTCCAGCTTAATAGTGTTTTTATCTACAGAATTTGGCATAAGAGCTATTTCTAATACCCAGACTTTGGGGGTACAGGGAAATCACTTATTCTCAGGTCATACAGTCTGAAGTGAGACATGCAATACATAAAAAGTAGGGTCTCTAAATGGTATAGATGATGATGGTTTTTGTTTTCAAGGTAAAGATTCTAACCCATGTCAAGGAAAATGGTCATGTTGTGGAAAAGACTGTTACTTCTTTTCAAGAGAAGAGAAAACTTGGAACGGGAGTATGAAGTCATGCAAAGACCTTGGTTCTAGTCTCATTAAGATTGACAGCAAAGAGAAGCAGGTATGTTCACCTTATTAAAACTGAGTGAGTGCTTCCTGAGAAGTTCATATGTCTTGAGTTAGAGTCATTGGTGAATTAGACTTTTCTCCAATACTACTTTGTAAATGTGTTTTGGAACACTTGTACATACAGTGTGTCTGTAAAGTCATGGTGCACTTTGACCGGTCACAGGAAACAACAAAAGAGAATAGAAATGTGTAATCTGCACCAAATAAAAGAAAAACTCTTCCAATTTCATACCTATTCAGTGCAGTTTGATGTGGGCTCACACACAGATTTTTTGAGTTAAAAGTCCTATATTTCTCATTTATAAAATTCTTATATTATTAATTTGTCTTTATAAGAAATAACTGCACTAAATAATGCAATATGACATCCAAGGAATAAGAAAATCCAGATATAATTTATAAATATCTTGACAATTTACCATATTTCCTCATGTATAAGATGCACCTTGATTTTGGGACCTGAAATTTGAAAGAAAAATGTATTATATAAAATTATTGAACTCAAGTTTTATTCGTCATAAAATGCATACAACTTCTCACCACTGTCAAAACTCCTATCCATTATTAGCTTGTCCTCATCAGTGTCTGATGAGGAATCACTGTCTTCATATATTGCCTCGTCCTCAGTTCCATCTATGGCATTTGAAATGCCACACTTCTTAAATGACTTGTCAATGATCTCAATCTTGATATTATCCTAGGATCTTTTCACCTAAGTACAAACTTCTTCTATAGTTGGTTTCTTCACTCTTCCTGCTGGTGTCAAATTGTCCCCAGAAGACTTCATCCATTGGTTTCATTCATCTCTCATGGCAGCTTTGAAGGGTTTGCTAATGCTGACATCAAGTGGTTGGAGCTAGGATGTCAAGCTTCCAGGTATAAAAACAAGTTTTGCTTCTTGCTCTGCAGCAATCTTCTTTGTGTTTTTTTTTGTTATGTGTGCCCTGAACTGATCAAGCACCAATAGGGCAGGTTTGCGTAAGAGCCCACTAAGTCTTCTCCAAACTTTCTCAAACCAGATCATCATCACATTCTGATCCATCCAAGCTTTGTCATGAACATGGACAATCACTCCTCTAGGAATGTCTTCTTTTGGCATTGTTTTGTATTTGAAAATCAGCATAAGAGGCTGCTTAGTTCCTTTGGCACAACAAGCTAGAACAACTGTATAGTGACTCTTTTCATGTCCACTTGTCTTCATAGTTACAGTTTTCACCCCTTCTTATAAACAGTTCTGTTACTTGAGACATCAAATTGAAGGGGGACTTTGTCCATATTTGCAGTCCGTCTCATTTCAACCTGATATGTCTTTTTTACATTGAATGACAAAACAATGAAGTTCAAGGACCTTCTGCTCATAGCTTTCATTCAAGTCTAGTGCATGTACACATGCTTAGTCCATTCTGTTTCATGAACCTTAGCACCAATTGTGTTGTCCTTTGAAATCAATAACTTCTTTTTCATCAGCAATTCTTTTGCCTCATGCTGAATCATCTTTGTGGACACAGGAATTCAAATTGCTTTTAGCTCTTCAATCCATATCTTCAGTTCTCTCTTTAAATCAGGCCATTTTGCTAATTTGCCTCTCATGACATTTTTCTGCTGTGGTGTTTTCAGAAGGATTTCTTCTACCCATAGCCAGTCTCGGATTGATTTCTCATTTGGGAGGAGAACCAAACTTATGTTCAGCAGCACGATTTCCATTGACTTTTGCAAATTGGATGACTTTTAACTTGAATTCAGCACTGTGCAAAAATCTTTTCTGATCCATTTCTGGGCAGAATGTGGCAAAACGTAACCTACTGTTATATACCCTTAACAAGTGCAAAACGATGAGCACAAAGACATATGTGAAAAAGTGGAAAATTCAAGTAGAAAAAATCTATAACCACTATAAGACGTACCTAGTTTTTAGAACTCAAATTTTTCCAAAAAACTGTGTCTTATACATGGAGAAATATGGTTAACTTCATTTGTTATCAATCAATTCTGAAATTATATAAGTTTTATTCTACTGTCAGGAAACTATATTACACATATTTTTCTTAAAATTTTCAATTTTGTTTTCTTCAGTTTTATTCCTGCCATTCACATCTCTGAACTAAAGAGTTTTAATGAAACTGTTTATATTAGTCACCCTTGTATTTTCATGAGCTACTCTAGCTCTTTTGCACTTTCTGAAAATATTGGCAGTTAGAGCAAAAGCTAAGCTTCATACTCTATTATCTCATTTGCTGTCAGTTTCTAAAACTGAAATACAGACATACTCTTCAAATCCTGTGAGAGACTTTCTTGTATAACACATTATTTCACACTAATGCTTTAGGATTTTCAGTCATTCACTGATTTATAAAGTCTAAGAGTGCAGTTTAAGCAGTGAATTAAATCCATTGATATTTGAAATCAGAGATTGAATTTTACATTTGGTATACCACTAGCATCTAGCAAAAAGAAATGTGAATATAAGAATTAATGAATATTTAATTTTATTCTTCAGAGACCTATAAATGACAAAGTATGTTTTTGACATGTTTCTATAATACCTGACCTTTTTCCTAGGGATTAAAAGATAAACTATGAAAATTTTCCTCTTATACAATTTGGTTATACTGAAAAATATTGGGGCATGGTGTCAAAAAAGAGAGACAGAATAATTGCATTGTTACTGTATTTAAGAAAGTAAAATAATTTATCGTTTCACATTTGCATACCTTAAAAATTAGTTGAACTGAGCAAAATATACCTATTGGAATAATGATTGGTATTTAACAAATTTATGATTATAAAATAATAACTGGTATAATTACAAATAATGAACAATATTTTATGTTAAAGATGTTCCAGACACATTGCATACATTTTCAGTTCTCTCAGTCTTCAAATCAAATATGTTTCCCAAGATAGAGATAGGGAAAATGCTCAAGAAAGTTCATTTTAAGGTTATATAGCAAATAAATGACAAAACCAATTTTAAAACTTTAAGCTATAATTTCTTTATGTTTAATGTTGTATAATATGCCACTTGATTATAGACTTTAGACCATTCTCTAAAGTGTGGGAATTTGGATTCTTTACATGATTTTTACTGTTGTTGTTATGAACAGCCCTTCATTAAAGATTCTTATAAAGACCCCTGTGGAGGAGTTTCTCGTGTGCCCTCTCTTCTTTTCGCCACAAATCACCTAAGTGTTTAATCACTGGGTAGATAGGTTTATAAAAATTCAACTTTTTGTAATAATTTCAACTTATTTTTAATATGATTTTTGCAACAATTAAAAAAAGATTTATTTAATTTCTACCATTCTATAAATGTGGTCTTTCTTAATTGTTGCTTATTGAATGGTTGTAAAATATATTTTTGTAGCCTTTATTTGCATTTTCCTGATCTCTTATGAGCTTGGCACCTATCTGAATTTATCAACCAAATGTTTTATTTCATGAGAAATATCTGTTCTTTATTTTTGCCCATTCTTTCTTATTGGGTAATAATTGTTTTTAGTAATTTTAAAAATATTTTAGTGATTTTTAAAAATAAATTACTGCAGCTATTTCCAGACTTAAAGCTTGTTTTCTTTTTCCATGCTCTTTATTGTGTATTCTGAGAAACAAAAATTTTAAGTTTACTGCACTGATATTTACTGATCTATCTCACTATATGTGGAGGTGTTTATTTATTTACTTATTTATTTTTAAGTCTATCATGTCTCTTCCTTGATATCTTTCAGCCAGTCACAAAGACCTGGGTGATTCATTCATTGAACTCTCCACTTCCATTTCTTTTCTAAGTAATAACAATGTTATATTTATCTTAGGGCTGTTTGAAGATACATTTGTTCAGTATTTTTAAAATATCTCTATATGTATAGTATAATCATTGATAATATGAATAATACTAATAGTTCAAATTTTCCCACAGAACTTTATTCAATCAAAGATAAACTACAATTTTTGGGTTGGATTGCATAGAAAAGGAGCTGCACATAAATGGCTGTGGCTGGATAACTCCCCGATATCTCAGAAACTGTAAGTTTTCATTTCATAGTCTCCCCCTCCATTTTCTCTCAGTAACTTATTCATAGATTATAAACCAAGAGCAGGAAAAGATTCTTGGGGAATAGGGAATATCTCTAATTTTATTTGATCTCACTTCTCAGCTAAGCAATTAAATGCAAACTCAAAGTCCCAAAGAACATTGTTCTTTAATGAGGGGCCCAGACACAGTATAATAGCATTTTACTTTTGTATATTTCCCTTGTATATTCTGTGATACTAGCTGTGGTGACAGGTGTGGTTGGAAGAAGGCGTAAATATCTAACAATGACAGAAAGGCTCAAAACCCAGCCCTCAAGTGAAGTTTGTAGCTGTTTGCTTGGTGTCTTTTAAGAACAAAACAAAGATCCATTTTCAAATAATCATTTAGCAATCTTGAATCTCTAATGTGGTTATCATTTTGTCATTTTTGCCATAATTTTTCACAAATTAACACAGTGTCTTGTTGTCTTGTCTCATTAGTAAGTCAGAATTGATCTCTTGGTTAATGTCAGGAATGTGGTTTAAAAAATGAAGAGAAAATACTGTTATAATTAAACCTTAGTAACATGAGGGACAATATAAGAGCATTAGCTAATTCATATGGTGTTATTTGAATGCCCAGAAATGTCACACACTATTCTAGGCACTCGAGCTATAGTAATAAATAAACATGCAAGCATATCTTGCTAATTACAGCATGGTAGTGGAAGGGAAGGATGAATGATGACATCCCAAATATACCAAGTAAATTATATAACATTTTAGAAGATGAGAAACGGTATATAGTCCCTTACTTCTTATATACAATATATTACAAAGTTCCTTTTTGTGCATGAAACTAAGAGGAATATATGTCACTGAAATAGGATGGTCAGGGGAAGCCACTTTGACATAGTGATGTTGGTACAAAGATCTGACCGAGCAAACTGTGTGGGCTTCCTGGTGGTATAGCATCCAAGTAGTATGAAGGGCTGTTGTTACACCCATATGTTTAAGATAATGTGATAGGAGACACCAGAATATGCTACTGAGAAAAGAAATTATAGAGATAGAAAAAAACCTTGTGAAAGAGCAGCTGAGGATAATGGGATATACCTTAAAGAGAAGTATTATTGAAATAATATGCACAATTTAAAAGATGGAAGACTTCTCACTGATAATATTTTTTTTTGAAATTAGAATTACTATCAGAATCATAAACATGTGGGGGAAATGAAAAAGGAGTTACATTTTCTTCTTTATATCACAGTATTACCCCATCATTTAAAATCCATGTTTTCTATTATTGTTGCTCAATTTCACAATTTTAGTGAGAGAGAGATGGAAAGAGGACTGGGAAGGACAGAGAGACAGAAAAGAAGAGAGATAAGAAGCAAAAACTCATAGTTGCATCACTTTACTTGTTCATTGATTGCTTTCTCATATGTGTCCTGACTGGGAGCACCAGCTGAGCCAGTGACCCCTTGCTCAAGCCAGCAACCATGGGCTCAAGCCAGCAAACATGGGTCATGTCAATGAGCCCCAGCTCAAGCCAGCGACCTTGGGGTTTTGAGCCTGAGTCTGCAGCATCTCAGGTCGACACTCTATCCACTGTGCCATTGCCTGATCAGTCAATTTCAAAATGTTTTGATGATTTGTTTAGTGTGGAAGTTATTGACCTCAGTGGGAAAAAAGTGCACTTTCACTTTAAATGCAAATATATCTGTCTATACTCAAAGTAAGGCTAGCGTAAGAGAGACATGCTTTACACACATTAATCTGAGGCATAGGAAATTTGAAATATTTTTTATCTAGTTACAGTGTGTCATATAATAGATTTATTATATTTAGTCAATTCCCAGATGTTTCAGAAGTCTCACAAGAAAAAAATTCGTGTACACAATTCATCCCATGTTATATCTACTCATTCTCTACCTCCAACTGTCCACAGCTATATTTCCATCAGTTTTACTATAATTGTTACTTTCTTTGATTTTATAACTTTATAGATCTTATAACTATATCTTATGTTTTTAAAAATAATTACATACATATATTTTGTAATAATCAGATTTTGTCTAAGGAATGCCTTTCTAAAATAAATATATTATCTGATGCAGGACTTTTCAACAGACTATGACAGATGGAAACTGTGGACACATCAAGCCAGAAGCTATTGTTACTGCTGCTTGTTCTAGAGAGTTTAATTTCATTTGTGAAAAACAATTTTCCCGTCTTGGTAATTAGCAAGACTATAATAAAAATCTTAATATTTATATTTATATTCTTTAATACCTATTGAGAAAGAACCCCTGGGTATTCACTCAAATTAGCCAACTGTGCCTGATTTGTCAAGAATTATGATCTCTCAAACACTCCTGGGCAGAGAGGAAATAAAAAGTTTTGTATAATCAAGTTAAATAAATCATAAAATAAGCTTAGTTTTTAGAGACTTTCAGAACTAATAAATAAGAAGACATGAAACAAATTTGTTTTGACTGAATGAATTATATTACATTTATTTTGTAATAGTTGAGTTAAATTTATTTTATCAGGTAATTAATGTATTTTACTGTTTAAAATATGAGACACAAAATGCTTAACAAATAACTTTCTCCATCTTATCACATAATCACCTAGTTCCCTTCTTAAAGGCAAACATGTATGTAGTTTCATAGCTATTAATTCAGAAATTCTAAGAAAGTATAGCTATATACATGCTATCTGCTAGCATGTATATAACTATAAATGGTAGTCCTACTTATTTTTTTAATTAAAAACATGTACCTTTCAGGTTGTTCCATATCACTTTTCATAATCAGTTGCAAGTATTACATAGATGGATGTATAAAAATTTCCTTAACCAGTGTTATTTCAAAGGATATTTAAGTTTGTCCTAAATTTTGCAATTATAGAAAAATGTTTCAATGAATAGCACTAAATCCAGTATCATTTGCCAGAGAGCATAGCTAGAGGGTACATTTGTAGCAGTGCAATGTCTGTATCAAAATTATGTACATTAAATTTTAATGGATATTTAGTGTTCAGAGCTCTTGTAACTATTCCCCAAGCAACAATATTCCAGAGTGCCTACTTCCACCATAGTATGTTACCAGTCTTTCTGGTTTTGCCAGTAAAATCTTTACCAATACATATTTGTACATACCTTTCTGAAAATTAAGCTGGAAGAATCAGGGCTGCCTTGCCAGAGCGAGGCTAGGTGGCCAGGCTAAGGTTTCCTCCAATGACAGACTCTTAGACCACTTGATGGCTGCAGAAGAAAGGACATCACCAGGCAGCAAGTCCCCATAAAGACTTTGCCCCAAGTCACATGGCTGATAAATGGCAAAGCAAGATTCAAACTCTGGCACTCTGGACAGCTCTTGAGTCCCACAGGTGGTTGGGGGAAGCATGTCACATGCAGACAGACTGATGCCTCCTAGGGGTCAATGCAGTAGAAGGAGTAAGTCAGGAAAAATCTCACTAAGAAGATTACATTCAGACAAATACCTAAAGGAAGTAGTATAGCCATGTGGACATAGGGAAGAGCATTCTCAAAGGAGGGACCAGTGAGACCAAGACAGAAATAGCCCTGGTAAGTGGAGAAGACAGGGGACCAGTTGGCTGGAGTGGGGTGATCAAGCGGGAGGCGTGGCAAGAAATGAGGCCAGCCCTGTCATGAAGTCTGGTAAGGTCTGGCTTTGCCTTAGGGCAGCCTGAGGGTGTGGAGTGCTGGAAAGATGTGACCTGCTGTGCTCTGAGAGGGACCCTCTGGCTGTGTGCAGAGAATAGGCTGTGGGGTGAATCCAGGGTGGGTGCTACAACCATGAGAAAGAAGGAGGTCTGGTGGTGGGTGGTGTGACCACATTACCCATGTGGGACAGTGGAGGGGTGGGGAGTGGGTGGGTTCTGGGTGATTCTGAAGGTAGAGCCATTGGAATTGGCTGATGGATGAGATGACAGCATGAGAGACAGGGAGGGAACAAGACAGCTCCAGGTGTTTGGGCTGAGCACCTGGAAAGGTGGACAGGCCCCGAGTGGCAATGGGAAAGCCAGGAGAGTTTGAGACCTCAGTCAGACATCCCAGTGGATTTTCCAAGGAGGCCAGTGGGTATGCCAGTTTCCCATTTGGGAGAGTTTGGGGCTGATCACATATGTGTGGTTCTTTTTGGAGGATGGAACCTTCTTGTTCACATAGGAGACAGAACTTGCCTGGGATCGGGTAAGAAGACTCTGCCAGGCCGATGGCCCAGGGTTCTGGGACTATTTGTGAGCCCTCAGGACCATTCAAGGGCCATCTTCAAAGCACAGGAAAACTTGTAAACCCACCCTTTCCAGGAGTTCACCCTGCTCTGGCTCAAGGCTGCCCTGGCTGCCAGACCCAGGGCCCGTGACTTAGGAGCTGAGGGCGTGGACACCTTGGGTGCCAGGATCCAGTGGAAGGACTGCAGATGCTCAGGGGTCCTCTGACCCCAGAATGGTCTTTGTCCAGGGCTGTGTCTCTGGGGTGGGTGAGGGCCAGTGATCAGCTGTGCCTGTGGGAAGGGCCACAGAGACATGGAGCCAGAGGTCAGCTCCATTTCCTCACATTCCTAATGTGGTGAAGTACATCAGTAATTCCCAAGAAGTGCCTAGATTTTATTTCAAGGGGACTGATCCAGAGCTGAATGGTAAGTGAAATCCTAAAGTTCTTGGAAGTTTCCCAAAGTCTATTAGATTTTACTAACACTTGGTAATTCCTTCCAGACTCTTTTCAGGGAAGCCAAAAAGCAAAAACAAAAAATACCAAAAAATAAATAAATTAGAAAAAACTAAGAACTATATGATTCCTTACATAGGTGGGACATAAAATTGAGACTCAGGGACATGGACAATAGTGTGGTGGTTATGGGGGGTGGCGGGGTGGGGAAGGGGAGAAAGTGAGGGAGTAGGGGAAGGAGGGGCACAAAGAAAACCAGATAGAAGGTGACGGAAGACAATTGGACTTTGAATGATGGCTATACAACATAATCAAATGTCAAAATAACCTGGAGATGTTTTCTCTGAACCTATGTACCTTGATTAATCAATGTCACCCCATTGAATTAATAAAAAACTAAAAAAAAAAGAAAAACCCCCAAAAATTCAAAATGCCAGCCAGTTAGGTTAAAACTGGTCTTTCAAGAAAATCACTTGAGTTTTGTGGGCTTTTCCTCCTGAGAATAATGAAGCAAGTGACGGGTTCTCCGCTGCGGTCTTTCCTGCAGCGCAGTGCGAAGATCATGTTCTCTAGGGTCAGATAGGACCACCCCGAGAGATGGGCATTTATCAGTCCCGGTCACAGAAAGCGGAAACGAAGGCCAGTAAGTTTGAGGAACTCTACACCCCCCCCCACCCATGTTGCCCCCTTTGACACAGCGGCGGCGGCGCTCACTACTAGGGAGCAGGCCACTCGGGGTGCCTTGCAGCCTCAGCAGTCACTCACACATCTCAGTACTGTTTGGCTCCAATGAGCGCACACTCCTTTTGCAGTTAAAACAGAGAAACAACAGACAGTAAAAACATTAAATGAAATAAACATTTTACTTTTCTCCTAGGTTATAGTGAGCATTAAAGGAGTTATTACATGTAAAGCAAACTAGGTAGGGCCCGGTATGTGGTAAGTGCTGGGTAAATGTTAGTTGTTATAATAAGTACAGCAATCATTATTATGACTGTCATAACTTTTCAAGCAGCTCTTCAAAATCATTAAGATCTCTCATGTAACTCTGAGGGAAACGGGGATCCCCTTTAAATCTGGGGTATGAGTACTTGGAAGCCCAGGGTTGCTGAGAGCCACTTGTGGTCACCTGTGCCAGATAGGAAGGTGAGAAGCCCAAGGGGGTTCTGAGTAGAGTTCCAACATAACACCCGCAAGAAGCTCTCATGTTCTTCTCTAGTGCTATCAGATTTGGGGCTTCTCTGCACTGTAGTGGGAAGGGCAGGTCTGTCCCTTTAGTCTTGTGACTGGGTGCTCTAGAAAGTCTGAGAAGGCCAGAAGAGCAGGAAGGAGATGTGTGGACAGCAAGTGAGTCAGGGCCGAGTGATGAAGCCTGCAACTGTGACCTCCTCCAGCCTGACAGGTGAGAAATCAGGGGACAGAGGTTCCAGAGGCCAAGAGAGGAGGCTGTTCTTTTGGCCCCCAGGTGGATGGCTGGGGAGCTTTTCATGAGACTCTCCCATTCTGCAAGCTGAGACTCCTGAGCACTGTCCCTGGGAGAAGTAAGAGGATGTGGTTTTATTTTAAGATGAAGAAGATCTTAAAATAGTCATGTAGGAGGAAGAAACTTTCTTTTATTTTTTCCTTTGAGATGCTTTTGTGTACTCTAATAATTAAACTGATGTGAGACAGATTAGCAAAAGAACATACCCAGATTTAATTACATGCATATGTGTGGGAGCCTACATTCATGAGAGGCTCAGCGAGAGAAAGTAAAGATGAGGTACACGTGGCCCTCCAGGCTGAGGATGAAACAAATCACTTTGGGACTCAGAGAAGAAACCATACACAGGAGGATAAGAAGATAGATGTTCAGTAATTAGAAGTTTGCTCTGCCCTATAGATAGGTCATAAAAATGATCTCTGGTGATAAATTTAATTATCGGCCAGTTCTCTAATTTAAACTTTTTTCTTTTTTAAGTGAGAGAGGGAGACAGACAGAGACAGAGACAGAGTCAGAGAGAGGAAGGAAGAGATATAAGAAGCATCAACTCGTAGTCGTGGCACCTTAGTTTTTCATTGATTTCTTTCTCGTATGTGCCTTGACCAGGGGTGCCAGCCCAGCCAGTGACCCCTTGCTCAAGCCAGCAAACTTCGGCGCAAGTCAGTGACATTTGGGCTCTGGTCAGCGACTATGGTGTCAGCTCTATGATCCCACGCTCATCCGGGGACCTCAGAGTTTCGAACCTAGTTCTTCAGTGTCCTAGGTTGATGCTCTATGCACTGTGCTACTACTTGGTCAGTCATAAATTCTTTAAGCTAGAGGTAAAAGTTTCTGGTGAGCCTGCAAGGTCTTTATTGCCCTTGAGGCAATAAAGGCACACCTTGAGGTGACTAATTCTGAACGCCCACAGAGGCATGTAAGCATTTCACAGAATAGACTCCTGTAGATGTCGTTTGCATAACACATGTCTAAATGGGCAGTAACAGGGAAGAAATGGCAAATGAGGAGCAGCAGAAATACTCTGCAAGCCGATGCTTTTGAGGGCCTATGTCAAGTGATGACAATACACCTTGGGTTTGAAAAGCAACAGAGAAGACACTGAGAAGCAGGCTTGGGGTGGTGTGGGTTGGGGCCGATCCATACCTTGTGGAGCATAAAATGAAAAACTCATTTAGCTTTAAATGATGCTTTTAAAGAAAAAGAACCCTGAATTATATGTGGGATATAAGAAGGGCTCATATAACTGAGGTTCCCTGTGGTCTGCTTGAATAGCTTTCCAGGAAGCCTGTCTCTGGTGGTGACTCAAACACAAACATTTAGTAAGAAAAACTCTGTCTTCATGTCTGCTCTGCCCTGACAGTCTGTGACCTTGACCCAGCCATGTCACCTATATGGGTCCTAAAATATGGTGTGTTCAAAGGCCCTGCACACGCATAAGGAAAGGGCAATGATAACACTGAGGATTACCTACTAAGAGAGAGATGAATGGCATGAAAACTTTGAAAGACATCAAATAGGTTGTTGTGCTATATTTAATGCTGTGTGGACTCACACACGCATTAAACCACTTAATAGCTGCCTAATGCATCTTATATTTTTATTTTTGTTTCAAAGCGAATTGCAAATAATATGAAGATGCCAATAACGTGATAAAACCTACTATTTGAATGGAGCAGCCCTCTTCTCTGTTCACTGCGCTAGGTTACAAGTTTCCTATACCCCCCCCCCCACCTTATCTGCACTATTCTGTCCTGAACTTGTGTGTGCCCATGTGTGTTTGTGCACATTTAAGATTTCTCCTTCTAGAATCCTCTTCCTTCTTTAGTTTGTGCTGAACACACTGACACAGACAGGCATCAGTGCCCAAGCTAGTGCTTTTGTTCTGATGGTTTGAAACTTAGCTCTACTGGGCCCCAATTCCATCCAAACCATGTCAGCATCAGGTTCGGCTAGGCCAAGAGGCCCAAGGTATATTATCAGGATTCTAGTCTGCTTTCCATGCTGGCCTCACCCTCAGGGAAGTTTGTTGCACATCGTAACCCTGCTGGCCTCTAGACAGAACAGAGGTTCTCATTCCATAGTTCTGTTGCAAGGCCTGCTGTGCATTTGCTGAGTTTGGGACACAGGTCTATCCTTGAACTGGTTATGAAGCAAAGGAGACGTAGTGGAAGAAGCCTTTCTACTGCTCAAGTCTCAGCCTTCACTTAATTGCAGCCTTAGAGGAGAATAATCAAGCTCAGATCACCAGTCTTATAACCCAAGTGGGATAATTTTTACTCATTATTATAAGCCAATATGGCTTGGGTATGTGTGTGCTATAGCAATAGGTGTGCAGAATATATTGTCTTGTTTAAAAGCCAAAGAAGAAAAACTGTGACGCAAGTCTGCTTTCACGCTTTTAGGTACCTCTTTTCTTCTATTTCCATCTCTAGGACCTGGATCACTGAGGGTTGACTTGGGACCTGGGTGGAGTAAAATAATCCCAGGCACTGAGATGAGTTTAGAAGGATCCAATACAGAGACAAGACCCTGAGGACTGGGTGGTGCACTGCCAGGGTGGTCAGGGAGGGCCTCTGAGTACATCATGTTGTAGCCAAAACTCAGTGAAGGAAGAAGTCAACTGTGAGATTGGGGTGCATCATAGAGGATGCAACTGCAAAGGCCCTGAGGTTTGAAGAAGTTCACTGTTTGTAGGGTAAAATGGCAGACTTTCTGGAGCAGAGGGAGAGGGCCTGAGTGTTGGGAGGTGAGCCCAGACTAAGGGTTCGGGGCCAGAATGTGCAGGGCCTGAGGCTGTGTTGATGGACTGTATCTATGCCTGGGTGGGTGCCAAGGGTGGGCAGACAGGGCACTATTGACCCTTTTGGGGCCTGAGGGAGCAGAAGGAATTTGGGTTCTCAGAGACAGAAATTGGGAGAGGACACTGTAGCCAAGGAATAAGGAATGATTATGTGAGAGGAAGGTACTAGTTTCACATACAGGCCTGGGAGGGGGCCAGGTGCATTGGGCTGCTTTGATCGCTTTGGGAACAAGGAGATTGGGGGTTTTCAGGGCATCTTTTCCAGAACATTGCTGCAAACAGTGTTGTTCTCTGTTGGCACATGTATCACATCTGTTGACATTGGGCTGGACCAACCCTAAAACTTCCCTGAGAATTTCATAGAAGATCCAGGGTGTTCAGGGAAGACCCTAAGGTTTCATGGGAGATTCTAAGATCAAGGGTCTTCAGGACAGACGGTGGCTCCTGAGTCCGTTTCTCCTGCCTCTCTGCTAGAGTTTTGTTTGCTTAGCCCTAGGGACAGGAAGCTCATTCCCTTCTGAGGGAGTTTATTTTGATCCCTTAGAGCGGCTTGACCCTGGAAGGCGTTGCACTTGGCTTCCTCATGGTCTGAGCTTTGCCCTCTGGGTCTCAAGACTGCTTTCATGGACAATGATTAGTGGGGAAAGAGTGTTGAGGTAAAGGACATGCTTTGTGATTCCATGTGCATAAAGTTTAAAAGCATGCACAGGTGTGCATGCCATTTGTCGGTTCCTGTCTACGTTGGAAAACTGGATAGGAAAGTTTGCTACATGACCAATGCACTGAGTATGTGAGGGGTGAAAGGTGATAAAGGAACAGATCAGACGTGGTCACGGGCTTGCATCAGATCATGATGTTCTAATTCTTAGATCAGAATTTTCTGTATTCACTTTATGCCATTTTTTTTCTTTTGAGGCGGGGATATCATATCTGATTTGATTTTTTAATTGATTTTAATCACTGTGTTTACATAGATTCTAGTGTCACCTCGATTGCACTTCCTCCTCCCCTGTATTCCTCTCAACATCTCCCCCCCCCCTTAACTTCAGGATTATCCCATCCCCTTTCCTTCTGTCCTCTTTACCTCTGGTCCCTTAGATCCCTCCTGTGTCTCGGTTCCATTCTTCAGTTCACAATATTCATTGGATTTCTCAAATGAGTGAGGTCATATGATATTTTCCTTTCTCTACCTGGCTTATTTCATGTAACATAATAGTTTCCAGGTCCATCTCTGTTGTCGCAAAAGATAAGATTTCCTTCTTTTTCATGGCTCCATAGTTTTCCATTTTATATATGTACCACTGCTTCTTAATCCACTCGTCCATTGATGGACACTAGGGCTGTTTCCAGATCTTGGCTATTGTGAGCAATGCTGCCATAAACATGGGGGTGCATTTCTTCTTTTGAATCAGTGATATTGTGTTTTTGGAATACATTCCTAAAAATGGGATGGCTGGGTCAAAAGGAAGTTCCATTTTTAATTTTTTGAGGAATCCCCATACTGTTTTCCACAGTGGCTGCACCAGTCTACATTTCCACCAGCAGTGCAGGAAGGTTCCCTTTTCTCCACACTCTCTCCAGCACTTATTCTGTGTTTTTTTTGTTAATGAGCGCCATTCTGAGTGGTGTGAGGTGACATCTCATTGTGGTTTTAATTTTCATTTCTCTAAATGTTAGTGATGTTGAACATTTTTTCATCTGCCTATTGGCCATCTGTATGTCCTCTTTGGAGAAGTGTCTATTCATTGCTTTTGCCTGTTTTTTGATTGGATTGTTTATCATCCTGGTGTTAAATTTTACAAGTTCTTTATAAATTTTGGTTATTAACCCCTTATCAGACGTATTGTCAAATATGTTCTCCCATTGTGTGGTTTGTCTTTTTTTTTTTTTAACAGAGTCAGAGAGAGAGAGTCAGAGAGAGGGATAGACAGACAGGAACGGAGAGATGAGAAGCATCAATCATTAGTTTTTCATTGCGCGTTGCAACACTTTAATTGTTCATTGATTGCTTTCTCATATGTGCCTTGACCATGGGCCTTCAGCAGACCAAGTAACCCCTTGCTCGAGCCAGCGACCTTGGGTCCAAGCTCGTGAGCCTTGCTCAAACCAGATGAGCCCGCGCTCAATCTGGCGACCTCAGGGTCTCGAACCTGGGTTTTCCGCATTCCAGTCCGACACTCTATCCACTGCGCCACCGCCCAGTCAGGCTGGTTTGTCTTTTTATTCTGTTCAAATTGTCTTTAGCTGTGCAAAACATTTTTATTTTGATATAGTCTCATTTGTTTATCCTGTCTTTTATTTCATTTGCCCGTGGAGATAAATCTGCAAATATATTGCTGCGAGATATGTCAGAGAGCTTACTGCCTATGTTTTCTTCTAAGATGCTTATGGTTTCACAGCTTACATTTAAGTTTTTATCCAATTTGAGTTTTTTTGGGGTTTTTTGAGAATGGTGTAAATTGGTGGTCTAGTTTCATTTTTTTTTACAGGTAGCTGTCCAATTTTCCCAACACCATTTTTTAAAGAGGCTGTCTTTACTCCATTGTATGCTCTTACCTCCTTTGTCAAATATCAATTGTCCATAATAGTGTGGGTTTCTTTCTAGATTCTCTGTTCTGTTCCATTGATCTATATGTCTGTTCTTATGCCAGTACCAAGTATTTTGAGTACAATGGCCTTGTAGTATGACTTGATATCAGGTAGTGTGATACCTCCCACTTTATTCTTTTTTTTTTTTTTTTCAATATTGCTGGGGCTATTCGTGTTCTTTTTTTTTCCATATAAATTTTTGGAATATTTTTTCTATATCTTTCATGCATGCCATTGGTATTTTAGTTGAAATTGCAATGAATTTATAAATTGCCTTGGGTAATATAGACATTTTAATGAGGTATATTCTTCCTATCCATGAACAAGGTATATTCTTCTAATTGTTTATATCTTCCTTGTTTTCTTTGATCAATGCTTTATAATTTTCCAAGTTTAAATGCTTTACCTCCTTGGTTAAATTTACATCTATGTACTGTATTTTTGTGTGTGTTGCAATGGTGAAGGGGATTGTTTCCTTAATTCATTTTTCAGACAGTTTATTTTTGGTGTATAAAAATGGCACTGATTTTTGAATATTAATTTTTTATCTTGCCATCTTGCTTAATTCATTTATCACATCTAGTCATTTTTTGACTGAGACTTTAGGATTTTCTATGTACAGTATCATATCATCAGCAATTAGATAGTTTTACTTCTTTTCCAAGTTTGATGCCTTTTATTTTTTCTTCTTGTCTGAATGCTGTGCCTAGGACTTCCAGAACTATGTTGAATAAGAGTGCCTTGTTCCTGATCTTAAGGGGATTGCTTTTAATTTTTGTCCATTGAGTATAATGTTGTCTGTGGGTTTGTCATCGATAGCCCTTAAAATGTTGAGGTATGTTCCTTGTATTCCTACTTTGCTGAGAATTTTTATTGTAAATGGGTGCTGGATTTTATCAAATACTTTTTCTGCATTTATTGATATTATCATGTGATTTTTCTCCTCTCTTTTGTTTATATTATGAATCACATTGATTGATTTTTGAATATTGTACAAGCCTTACCTCCCCAGAATAAATCCCACTTGATCATGATGTATGATTTTTTTATGCATGACTGCATCTAGTTTGCTAATATTTTGTTGAGAATTTGAGCATCTAAGTTCATCATGGATACTGGCCTATAGTTTTCTTTCTTTGTAGTGTTTTTACCTGGTTATGGAATGAGGATTATGCTTGCCTCATAAAAGGAACTAGGAAGTCTTCCCTCTTCTTGCATTTTTTGAAATAGCTTGAGAAGGATTGGTGTTAGTTTTTCTTTGAATATTTGAAAAAATTTGCCTGTGAAGATATCTAGTCCAGGACTTTTGTTTGCTGAGAGTTTTTTGGTAACTGTTTCAATTTCATTTGTTGTAATTGGTCTGTTTAGGTTTTGTCATTCTTCCAGATTGAGTTTTGGAAAATTATATGTTTCTAGAAATTTATCCATTTTGCCTCGGTTGTCCAATTTTTTGGCATACAGATCTTCGTAGTATTTTGTTAAAATCCTTTGTATTTCTGTGGTGTCAGTTATTACTTTTCCACTTTCATTTCTAATTTTATTTATTTGAATCCTCTCTCTTTTTTTTTCTTGATGAGTCTGGTTAAAGATTCATCAATCTTGTTTACCTTTTTAAAGTACCAGCTCTTGGTTTCATTGATCTTCTGTATTGGTTTTTTAGCCTCTATGGCATTTATTTTTTTGCTCTGATCTTATTATTTTCTTCCTTCTACATCCTCTGGGCTTTATTGTTGTTTGTTTGTCTAATTCTTTTAGATGCAGGGTTCAGTTGTTTATTTGAGCTTTTTGTTGCTTCTTAACGTATTCCTATAATGCTGTAAACATCCATCAGGACTGCTTTTGCTGTGTGCCATAAATTTTGAATTGTTTTGTTCATTTTCATTTGTTTCAAGAAAATTTTTCATTTTTTTCTTGATCTCATTGTTAACCCATTTGTTATTTAATAACATGCTATTTAGCCTCCAAGTGATTGAATGTTTTTCAGTTTTTCTATTGTAGTTGATTTCTAGTTTCATTCTATTGTGATCAGAGAAAACACTTGATATGATTTCAAACTTCTTAAATTTAGTGAGGCTCATTTTGTGTCCTAACATGTGGTCTATCCTAGAGAATATACCATGAGCACTTGAAAAGAATGTTTTTCTTCTGTTTTGGGGTGAAAGGTTCTGAAGATATCTGTTAAATCCAGTTGATCTAGTGTGTCATTTAAAGCTACTGTTTCTTTGTTAATTTTTTTATCTGGAGGATCTACCCATTGATGTCAGTGGGTTATTAAAATCCCCTAGTATTATAGTATTGCTGTTGATCACGCCCTTTATGTCCATCAAAATCTGCTTTATATATTCAAGTGCTCCTATGTTAGGCACATAAATATTTACAATGGTTATGTCCTCCTATTGGATTGCTCCATTTATCATAATGTACTGAATTTCTTTATGCCTTATCCAAGCCTTTGTTTTAAAGTCTATTCTGTCAGATTAGAAGTATTGCAATACTTTTTTTTTATTTCTATTTGTGTGAAACACGGTTTTACATCCCTTCACTTTTAGTCTATGTGTATCTTTTTATTCTGAGTTTGGTCTCTTGTAGACAGCATATGTATGGGTCCTGTTTTCTTATCCATGCATCTACCCATTGTCTTTTGACTTGAGCATTTAATCTTTTTACATTTAAGGTTATTATTGATATGTAGTTGTTTATTACCATTTTATTCTTTAAGTCTATAATCATCTTTTTCTCGTTTGTTGTTTTTTTTTAATTTGCTCTTTTAACAGTAGGCCCCTTAACATTTCTTGCAGTACTTTTTTGGTTGTAATAAATTTCTTGAGTGTTTTTTCTGTCTGGAAAGCTTTTTATTTTTTCTTCAATTTTTAATGATAGCTTTGCTGGGTAAAGAAGTTTTTTTTTTAATTTTTAAAAAATATTTTATTTATTGATTTTTAGAAAGGGGGGGAGAGAGAGAGAGAGAGAGAAGGGAGAGGAGCAGGAAGCATCAACTCCCATACGTGCCTTGACCAGGCAAGCCCAAAGTTTCAAACCGGCAATGTTAGTGTTCCAGGTCAACGCTTTATCCCACTGCTCCACCACCCCACAGGCCTCGATAAAGAAGTTTTGATTTTAGGTTCTTGCTTTGCATAACTTTAAATATTTTTTGCCAATCACTCAATATTTCTTGAGGCCCTTCTGGCCTCAAGTGTTTCTGTTGAGAAGTTGGATGTCATCCTTATGGGGAACACTCTGTAGGTAATTAACTGCTTTTCTCTTGTAGCTTTTAGAAATGTTTCTCTGTCTTAATTCTGACACTTTAATTATGATGTGTCTTGCTATAGGCCTCCTTCGGTTCCTCTTTAATGGAACTCTCTGTGCTTCTTGAACTTGTGTGACTTTTCATTCATCAATTTAGAGAAATTTTCAGCTATAATTTCTTCAAACAGGTTCTTTATTTCTTGTTCTTTCTCTTCTCCTTCAGGAACCGCTATGATGCGGATGTTGTTTCTCTTCATCTTGTCACAGAGCTCTCTTAGAGTTTCCTCAGACTTTTTGAGCCTGTTTTCTTTTTACTGCTCTGCTTCATTTTTTTGTTTAACTTGTCCTCTAAATCACTGATTTGACACTCTGCTTCATTCAGCTAACTATTAATTCCTTCTAGTGCAGTCTTCATTTCTGATATTGTATTTGTCATGTCTGACTGTTTTTTTTTTATGATTTCAATGTCCTTTTTGATGCTTGCTGTCTCTTTATTTAGGTGCTCATATGGCCACACATTGTTGCTCTAAGATCCTTGAGCATCCTGAAAATCATTATTTTAAACTCTGCATCTTGTAATTTGGTTTCTTCCATCTCATTCAGTTTTTTTTCTGGGATTTATCTTCTTGATTCATTTGGATTACATTTCTATGTCTGCTCATTTTGTCTGTATTAGGTAGTGCTGTCTGACTTTGAAATTTTTGTGTGGTCTTTATCAAGAAGATGGGCTCAGTGGTACTGTCCACCAGGCCACTTGTTTTTCTTCATTTAGGAATGTTTCTTGAAGGTACTATTTTCCCTCTTGTTTTATGTTAGTATTAGATGCAATTTGTTGTTTCGTGGGTACATTTATCTCTTCAGGCTGGATGAGTCTGAAGTCAACTTTGATTATGTGTATTACACACAGTGCACTGTCTTGTTGGATGTATTTATTCCCCACAGTGTCTGGTGCTTGCTAGACTCCACCTTTGAGTGTGCTGCTTGTGTAGGTAGTTGAAGCTAGGGTTGGTGTTGTCTGTCACTCACTACCAGTAGTATTGGCTCTAGTTCTTCTTGGTTTGGTTTCAGCTGTTGTTGGCAACCCACTGTGGGCTACAAGTCTGCAGCTACTGCACTTTTTGGTGTTTGTGTTGATTTTCTGTGTCTGGGTACTGTGGGAGGAACCAACCTTTGTATAAGGATCAGCTTTCTCCTGCTTAGGGATGATAACAGCTTCTTAAAAGCCCCATGCTCTGTGAGATTTGTCTCCACCTTTCAGCTCCTCCTTCTCTTCTTTTTTTTTTTTTTTTTCATTTTTCTGAAGCTGGAAACAGGGAGAGACAGTCAGACAGACTCCCGCAAGCTCCCGACCGGGATCCACCCGGCACACCCACCATGGGGCGACACTCTGCCCACCAGGGGGCGATGCTCTGCCCATCCTGGGCATTGCCATGTTGTGACCAGAGCCACTCTAGCGCCTGGCGCAGAGGCCACAGAGCCATCCCCAGCGCCCGGGCCATCCTTGCTCCAATGGAGCCTTGGCTGCAGGAGGGGAAGAGAGAGACAGAGAGGAAAGCGCGGCGGAGAAGTGGAGAAGCAAATGGGCACTTCTCCTGTGTGCCATGGCCGGGAATCGAACCCGGGTCCTCCGCACGCTAGGATCCTCCTTCTCTTCTTGTAGCTGTCTGATATTCCCAGAGATTCTCCTATAGTAGGACTATAGTGTGGGCTCAGATTGGCCTCACTCAAACAATGCCTCTAAAGGTTGCATGCTTAGTTGTTTAATGCAGCTCAGGTTGTAGATAAAACATTTGTGGGACCCCATACTTCAGGAGTCTCTTGGTCAGGAGCTTAGTACTGAGAATGTGGCCCCCCACTCCAGATCTTTATCTTTCAGTCACTGTTGGATACTCAAATTTTATTTCTCACCAATAAGGTGAGCAGCAGGTACAGACTGAGTGTGGCTGACAGTCCATTGTGCAGAAGTTTTTTTAGCTGTTGAGACCCCGGTTTCAGGGAGGAGACTGAGAAAGTCCTCTCCTGGGGCTGACTCTGCCTCTCCCAAAGGTGCCTAAGCTCCTTGGCCAGATCCATCAATAGACTCATAGGGACCCACACTTTAAATGTCCAAACTTGAAGCCTCTCTTCCTTCCCCTTGAGGACTCTAGCCTAAGAGGACAGAATATCCAGTGCCTAGGATGGTTGAGTATGAAGCTCTTCTCTTTCCAATGCACATGAGCTACTGTGCTGGTGCTGATCAGAGAGAGTGGAACTCTCCTTAATTCAGTCTGGTGTGAGGAGCTTTTCCTTAGGATACCTCTCTAGTAAAGGTTGTTATGTCTTGTACCAATGCTATCCACAGCTGGCCTCTATATGTACCAGCCCTGGGCCTCCTAAGCAGGAACCCAGTACAGACCGGTGGGAAAAACTGCCTGAGATGGGCCTTCAGCAACGTTCTTGGAACCACAGTCAATTCAGAGTTTGTGGTTGCTTCTGCTGTGCCCAGGTGTACATGGAAATACCAAGTTACAGTCCTTGGATGACTTTTACCCACTTTGGTCCTGAGGGAAATTCCGATCAAACAGCCAAGTTTCCCTAAGTCTCATCACTTGCAGCCTGTCTGCTGGTTGCTTATTGGGCTCATTCACTGAAATAAATATCTGGAAGGGTGTAGAGTTTGCAGCAATTCTGGTATTAAGAAGGGTGGTGGGTGTGATCTGCCCCTTGGCCCCAAGTGTCAGTCTGTCTAGACTTTTCTCAGACCCTAGTAAAGTGTGGCCCCAGGAGTCCAGTTGATATGGCCTCTGAGACCCAGAGGTGTACTCTGTTCCCTCTCTGGACAGTTTCAGCTGAGTTTCTTGTGAGGTGGAAGCACCAGTAATAGACTCAGGAGAGTGTGGTGGGAAGATCCAGTCTCAACATCAGAAAACTGAGTCACTGATGCCAACCCCTGTTTTCTGGCCTCTCAGAACAACCCATCGCTATCCCTGTGGTAGGAGAAACTCCCGAGGGCAAAGCAGCTGCTGTTCCCTAGGCTGATGCCACACAAAGGGATGCTGCCCAAGAAATATGGTCACTGAAGTACTGGAGAATGATTCAGCATAGGGGTTCTTGTGGCCATCTCCACATGTCTCTCCCTAGGCCTCCCACTTTATACTCTCCTTCTGCAACTCCAGTCCTCTCAGCTTTCTCTCGCCAGAGCCCTGGGTAAGTGTCTTAGAATGAAGTTTTATTTGTAGTTCCTTTAAACAGAGTCCTCATCAGAGAGGTGTGTTTCTTTCTCCCGGACAGATATCCTGTTCTTTTCTCAGGTAAATGCTGTCTGGACACCTCTTCTTGGCTCTGGGGCTCTAATTGGGCCTATGGGTCAGGAGCTGAGGACCCACACCTCTCACAGCAATCCATCCAGCTGTGAAAGTCCCTCCGGGCTTTCTACCAATCTCGTGGCTTCTTCAGTGATCCTTGGTTATAGATTCCTCTGAGTTTAGTCCAAAGATGGTTTTTCAAGATGACTGTTCTTAAAATAAACTGTAATACAATGGTTAAGATTTGGTAGTTGGAACATCCACCTACTTTATCGCCATCTTTCTTCTCTAATCAACTGATTTTCCACAAGGGTATTAACAGTAAATGATGGAATGCTTTTCTCAGGGGAATGTAATCAAGTTGTGTGCCCCTTAGAGCAGCTTAGTTCTAGTAGTCCTCTCTCCTTCCTCCTCCAGCCTCTGGTTGGTGAAGTAGTCCGCAATCTTAAGAGTTATTATCACAAACAAAACATATATATACATACACATATTTGGTCTCTATGTGACATGACAACTGTTACCAAATTTATTGTTGTAATCATTTCACAATATTAGTCAGGTCATTATTCTGTATACCTTAAACTTGTAAAGTTTTGTATGTCAATCATATCACAATGAAACTGGGGGGAAAAGGAGAACAATTGAAACCATCAAAGCAAAAATATCTCAGAAAGTAATAAGTGTTGGAAATGATGTGGAGAAATTGAAACCAGTGTGTAATGCCAGTGAAGAGTGGGGTGTTACAGCTGCTGTGAAAAACAGTATGTTTGTTCCTCAAAAAAGAGCAACTATATGATTCAACAATTCCTTTATTCATATGTATCCAATAGAATTGAAGTCCTAAACTGATGTTTGTACGTCATGTTCATAGCAGCATTGTTCACATTAGGCAAAAAGTGGAATCAATCCAGGTCTCCATTTGTAAATGAATGGGTAAACAAAAAGTAGTATGTACATACAATGAAATATTATGTAGCTTTATATAGAATGGAAATTCAGACATATGCTACAACGTGGATGAAACTTTAGGACATTATATTATGTGAAATTAGCCAATCAAAGACAAATGTAATTTTTTATTCACTTCCATGAAGTGTCTGCAGTAGTAAAATTCAGTGAGAAAGAAAGTAGAATGGTGGTTTCTGAGCACCCTGGCAAAGGGGTAAGTTGGAATTATTGCAGTTTCAGTTTTGCAAGATAATATTGGAGATTAATTGCACAATAATGTGAATATAGGTAACACTAGTGAACTTTTTACTTAAAAGTATTAAAGATGCTAAGTTTTCCGTTCTGCCAATTTTATAATGATTAAAAGTTAAACAAACAAAACTGATAAAATCAAAGTAATAGGTCCTTTGATTGTTCTAATGGTAATGTCCTAGTTTTTATATTATCGTACATTTAATATGTAAGTTGTCATGCAAATGTTCAAAGTTATATATGATATTACCTTTGTGGAAATCTGGGTGTAAGATACATGGGATTTCTCTGTCTTATATTTACAAAATCTTGTGAGTCTATGATATTTCAAAAAAAATAAACAGAGAAAGCTCAAAAAAACACTAAAAAATTAAAGAAGATATTTAAATTATATATAACAAAAACAACAATAAAAGGACTGTATTTAGATTTTAAGAAACTTATTTAATGTAATAATATAAAAGACAACTTGAATGCTAAAAAACCTCAGACCATTTGTAAGAATAAGCAATTTCACCTATTGACAGAGATGTTTATTGCAGCAGTATTGGTAGAGAAAAATCAGAAATATTTGAGATGTCTCAGAGCAAAGAAACAAATTAATGAACCCTTATGGATTTCATACAAAGGAATTCTGTATGGAGCTTAAAATGAAGTTCTAAATTCACTTGCATCAATATGGGTAGAAGTTGGGAGACATAATGCTGAATAAAATAACAGCACAGATCGTGCGTAGTGATAATGATCATTTAGATATTCTATTGAATATTGCTCATTCATAATTATGTCATATAAATCAATACATAGTAGTACACATGTAGTTATGGAATATATAAGAGTTGTTAATATGTATTCAAATATGAAATCATGAACAAAGATACACATAAACTTCAAGATACAAGTTGTACATGTATCAGAAATTGAATGGGCTTGGGAAGGAGTACAGTGCCCTTCTTAATGATATCTGGATCTGAAGTAAATAGATAAAATATCAATATTTATTATATTTTTAGAGTTAGATCCTTGTATCTGTTATAATGTTCTATGTACTTTAGAACTATTTCTAAAATAAAATATAACCTTGATAGAACTGAAAAGAAAAATTGGGAAATCCACAATAGTAGAAGACTTAAACACTCTTTTAGTAACCAATAGCATATATAGTCATAAATTACTAAGGATATTGAAGAGTTGAACAAATCAATAATCTCAGCTTCCACCCTGAATAACTAGAAAAAGAAAAAACAGCAACCAAATCATGCAAAGTGAGGAAATAACAAAATTAAGAAGAGAAAATAGTAAAATTAGAAATAAAACGATAAAAAACTAAATGTAAAATAAGTGTTTAAGGCAGTGATTCTCAAAGTGTGCGCGAGGGCACACTGGTGCACCCTAAAAGATTTCTAGGTGCTCCATATGGTATTCCAGAGAAATATGTGCCTGTTGGGGACCAAAAAACCATCAGGGTTTTTGGAGTTTAGATTTTTGGGGGACATAGGTGTGGGGAATTGGCTGTAAGCTGACAGTCTTCCTAACTGCTCGCCTCATTTGCCTGATTAAGTTGCAAAAGGCTGTTGAGCTGTAATGCTGGATTGTTTACACTAACCCCATATTCCCCGGAAAGACTGGAGGCAAATTTCTTCTATCTTATGTTTGGTGTCAAGTTAAGATGATATGTATGGTGGGGGTTTTCTGTATTCAACACAATTAAGAGTAAAAAGAGAGTAATTCTTTAATGTATTGACGAGAAAATGAGAGTTTGCCTTTCAAATATATGCCCAAACATTGAGGAAATCATTAGGACACATCAAGCTCATGTTTCTCATAACACAAGAATGAAAAAACTTAACACATTCTCACTGGGACCTGCTGAATTTACTAAATCTTACTAAGAATGTTTCTATATCTATATATATATATATATATAATATTTTTGTCATTTTTTAAAATATTTTAACCCCTCTTTTTTATGAATTTTAAAAATATAACTCAAAAAATGTACCATAAAAATGTTTTTTAATGTCAGAATAATTTTAATTTTGTCATATTTATTTTGTTTAATTACCTTAAAAGCACATTTGGACTTTATATTTTTTCTTTAATATTTGACTTATGATAACATATTTCTCAGAAATTTGTATATAGTGTGCCTACAATTATTTTTAGGATTTTAAATGCGCCCCAACTTCAAAGTGTTTGAGAACAACTGGTTTAAGGAGTGAGGAGTCCAGCCCCACTTTCTCGAAGCATGAGTAACTACCTGATGTAGAATTTTTTGGCACAAGAGATTTGTCTCATCTCTCTTATTTATTTATATATTTATTTATTTATTTATTTATTCAATCATTATATACTCTTATGAATTCACCGAAACTTTTTTATTTTGAGTTAGAATTTAATGATGCATTATTTGTTGTTCAAATTGTTTTAGCTTTGGCTACGGGAAATTTTTACCTGGTTGTCATATCCTTTTTTTTTTTTTTTACAGAGACAGATTGAGTCAGAGTGAGGGACAGACATTCAGAAAGGGTGACAGATGAGAAGTATCAATTATCAGTTTTTTGTTGTGATACCTTAGTTGTTCATTGCCTGCTTTCTCATATGTGCCTTGACTGTGGGCCTTCAGCAGACCGAGTAACCCTTTGCTCACGCCAGTGTCCTTGCGTCCAAGCTGGTGAGCTTTGCTCAAACCAGATGAGCCCACACTCAAGCCGGTGACCTCGGGGTCTTGAACCTTGGTCCTACGCATCCCAGTCCGACGTTCTATCCACTGCACCACCCCTTGGCCAGGCGTCATATCCCTTTGACACACACCGTTACATTAGGTACTTCCTATTGTCCAGCACCAGAGAATGCTCCAGGCTCACCTTGTACGTTTCCTACCCCCATTTTAAAATCAGCCATTTCTCCAGCAGCCCTTGTTACTTTTACTGGGGAATGGAATTATAATCAAAATATGGCCTCTAGGGAAACTTTACTTTTCGGGGAAAAAAAATTAAAGCACCTTTGAGAAAACACGAAGTACTGTATTGTAGTTCAACTTACTATAAAATATGCTGTACACATGAATCTAATACAAGTTAACATTGCATGTAAACTGTACTTATAAAAAGATAAAAAATCAAATAGATCCAGGCTCATAGAGAACAGGTTTGTTGTCAGTGGTGGTGGTTGGGTGAGGAGGTAAAGGTATTGACAAGAAGGGAAAAAAAGAGAAAAAACTCACAAACTCCGACAACTGTGTGCTGACTGCTGGAGGGAGGTGGAGTTGAGGTCAGTGGAGGAGGTACGGGGTGATCAATGGTGATTGATGAACTGAGGCTAGACTTGTGGTAGTGCACATACAATAATGTATACAGATGATGTGTTGTAGAATTGTGCACCTGAAACCTGCATAATTTTGTTAACCAGTGTCACCCCAATATATTCAATGAAAAGGGAAAAATTTTATAGTACAAAATTTTTTAAAAGATTTTTATACGCAGCACCCACCTGTCCCAGACATGAATGTAGATTGTGTCATATTGAGTTGTACAGTTGAAAAATGTATAGTTTGGAGAACCAATTCAATCAAATAAGTTAACAAATAAAATTAAATAAGTATATAAAATTGAAGTAAACACAAAAAGACTTACTATAAATTCACAAAATAATCAAGATCTTGGTGAAAGAAGATAAATACGTCAATGAAGCTGAATAGAAATTTGAAATAGATTCATCCACATATAGTCAATTGATTTCTGACAAAAATGCCATGATATTTCAAAAGAATAATAGTGTTATTTTAAAAAGTGGTGCTGAAATAGTCATCTATATGCAAAATTTTTTAAAAAAGAACTCAACCTGTACTTGCATCATATACAGAAATGAACATGAAATGAAGTATAGAATTTAATGTTAACTTTAACTTTTAGAAGAGAAGATAGGACAAAAAGTTTCAACCTCTGGTTAATTTAAAATTTTTTAGGACACAAAAAAACTCCTTAAACCTTGTTATAAAGAATGAATTAAAAAAATGAAAGATAAAATTGAAAGACAATATAATAATATTTATAAAACATGTCTGATAAGATACCAGTACTCAAAATATATAAATAACTTTGTAACTCAATAATAACATAACAAATCCAAAATAAATTTAAAAATATTTTAATTCACATTATATTATAGAAGATATGTGGTTGACAAAAAACATATGAAAAGATGATTAGCAACATTTATTTATTAGAGAAATACAAATTAAAAATCACCATTAAATTATACTACACTCTTATTGAAATGATTTTTAAAACTGACAATATTGAATTCTGGAAATGTGCAAACAAATGGAACTTTTATACACTGCTGATGGTACTGTCACTTTGCAAAAACAGCATTATAATCTTCTAATAAGAAAACTAAGACTCAGAAGTTCAAACTTGCCAGAGAACACGTATTCGTTGTGGTGCAGATCTTAAACTCATATCTAATTTAAAATACTATTCTCTTTCAAGTATACTCTACTATCGTTGTCTGAAAAAGTAAGGAATGAAACAAATGCATACACCCTCACAGAATAACAACTTTAATGACAGTTGGCAATAATTCCCAGCCGCAAAGTGCATTACAGTGACTGAATTTGTAGGACTGCTTGAGAAGTCTGTGTGAGTTGCAGGCGAAGGGTATACAGAACTCTGCTTCCTAACCTCCATCAGGAGCACTCACACTCTTTTACCCCACCAACCTGTGCTCATGCTCATTGTCAATTGGCGGTCTTCACAGGAGAGGGGCAGACGAATGGGTCTGACATAACTCTTCATGATGTACCAATTATTCCAGCCTCAAATCAAGCAGAGGCTCAAATACTGGTACAGCCCAGAAAATCAAAGATATCTGAAATGAAATAGAAACCCTAGAACTTCCAAGAGTCTTCTGTTGTTTTTGTTGTGTTCTCATTGTTAGGTCACAAGACAACCAATTTTCTTCTCACATATATAGTGCGAGCGTTTGTAACATTCAGAAGTAACAATCTTCCCTTCTGTTGTCATCCTTGCACAGTTTCCTTTCTTAGACTCTTCAAAATTGCTTAACATAAAATAAAGGCATATAAATGATGTAAAACATTCATTCACTATTGCAAACACAATAAAAGATATTCACCAAAGTTAAGGTGGTAGGTTTTTCTTACTTTATAGACATTACCTCTCGGTGCCCTAGGGTCTCTGAAAGAGTACCTTAAGAGAAATATAGGCATGAAGTTGGAAAAGCTGCAAAGACTCCTTCTGTCCATGTATTCATTACTGAGTTTAAGTCGTTACGATATGTGTGTGTACATGTATGTACATATATATGTATGTATACATGCTTATATATATGTGTGTGTGCATTTTTCCCTGTACACTTTCAGAAATGTAAACCAGAATCTGTGATTATAGAAATTCTTACTTTGCTTCTATTCTAGAGACTTACATTTTGTTAAATGGGTGTGATCGATCTTCCCAGGTCCATTGACTGCTGGTTCCTTTACGGTACAACCCAATCCAAGAGAGAGATTTTAATTGGCTTTGAATGAACTTCTGTTATAGAAGAAATATGTTTTATTAGTAAGAATCCTTTTATAATTCTAAGATAAAGATAATCTTGTTGATATTTTTATTATTGTGAAAAACCAAAAATATAGAGATCATCTTCATCCTGATCTTATTTAAATTGTAAAATAATGGAAGCTCAGCTTTTGGTATTTTTTTAAATATAGAGGTATAATTGTGACAAAAGAAAACTACTCTCTTAATTTACTATGTTTATTTAGACTTACTGAAATCTTTTAATTTGCTTTCAATACTATGGCTGTAGCTTAAAAATGAGGTCTGAGGAAAGTCTGATTTCTACTTTGGGCTCCAGGTGTGAAAGCTCACATTTTTCACTCCTTTTCTAATATTTCTGTAAGAATTCAGGGTGGGTTTAGTATAGTTATATAAGTATTTCTAAAAATCTGGTCACCATTCATTAAAACTTATATATTTTTATCTCTAAAATGTCATTATTAATTTATGATAAACAGAGATAGATATTGAAATATCACATTTACTCCCTTATCTTTTTATTAATTTTAGAGAGAGAGGGAGAGAGGCACATACAGACAGGATAATTGATCTATTCCTGTATGTGCCCTGACCCAGGGATTGAACCAGTGACCTCTGTACTTCGGGAGGATGCTCCAACCAACCGTTCTATCTGGGGCTTGGCCAATTTTCAATGTATATATTTTTATATAAGCTCTTTACCTTGTCAGTAAGCAAAATGGGTTTTTAAATTTTATTTTATTAACAGCAATTGCAATTTTCTAGTTAAAATGGAAATATGTTGATAGAAGAGTTTATATTAATTTCAG